>NW_026136968.1:0-74269 GCF_905237075.1 Dicentrarchus labrax
CAGTCTGACTGAGGGAGGTTTTTGTACGACGCTTTTTCACTGTGTGAACACATGCTGACTGTTGATATAGTGATAACTCTGACAGTAGTAAACTGCTGCATCTTCAGTCTGGACTCCACTGATGGTCAGAGTGAAGTCAGAGTTTGATCCACTGCCTGTAAAACGACCTGGAATCCCCTGATGCTCGATTGCTAGTTACATAAATTAGCAGTTTAGGAGTTTCTCCATCTCTCTGTTGGTACCAGTGTAAATAGTTATTACTATAGACATTCTGACTGGTCCTACATGTGATGGTGACGGAGCCTCCCACAGCAGAGCTCACTGCTCCAGACTGAGTCACTGTGACCTGGCCTCTGGACTCTGAGGATACAGAGACAAAAACATAAAGCAGCGTCATGGTTTTGTGGGCTTCATTTCAGAGGGACGGATGTTCATAGAGGAGAGGAGTTTGATTCTCTGGACTTTACCTGTGAAGCAGCAGCAGAGGAGAGTCCAGATGAGGACGGAGATCAAAGTCATGTTTTTGATGAGGAGGATTTCTGTGTCTTCTGTTGTCATGAAGGACAGCTGTCAGTCATCCAGTGTTCAACTCTCAGGACTATAAACTCTCCCAGAGCACTGGAGCATGGTGCTGCTGATGCAAAGTGGCTCTCTATGGAAATGCTCTGACTGACTCCAACAGGGACTTGGATTCCTCTCATGATGCTGTTTATCAATGGATCAATCACTTTATCAGAGTATTGATTAGGAATGTGTCAGTGCTCATTTGTATGAGGCTTTGCTTTCAGTTTGATGGACACATTTTCTTCCAGAATATTTAGTGAATTCCCCCTAATTCACTACCACACAGATCAACATCACTGTGGGACACATTTAAACAAATATATTATCTATTATTTATTTTATATTCATCATAATATACAATAAACATATGTTTATGATCATTATTTACATTTGTCATCATTTATTGGAGACTTTTACTTAGAAATATCTTGTTTCATCGTTTCAATGTAACATGAATTAATACAGCTTTTATCATACAAAAAGATTAAATATATATTCATAGTTTATTTTTTAGACACTTTAACCAGTTATTAGATGAACTGGGTAAACTGGGAATGCGCTTGCTGAGTTTGTTTGTGTCAAAGTCAGAGAGCCGTGTCTCTCTACAGTGAGAGGTTTTTGTACGGCGGCTCAATGAGTTTGTATCACTGTGGTGGACTTTTGGTGGAGGAACCAGACTGGATGTTGGAAGTAAGTCAAATCTTTAATTTTTTTATCATTTCAGGACATATTTGTGTTTTTATATATATTTCAGGAAGAATTCTTGATTTTTCATATTAATGTTTATCTTCTGCAGAAATACTTTACACTCAGAGACAAACTTTGCATCAGGAATATAAATTCAAAACCTCATTGAAGTCAATTTAAAATATCAAGACAGAATATGAATCAGTATTTCCAACTTTAATGGTAAAAGTTTCATCTTGAGGGTTTGTAGGTTTAGTTCAGTGTGCCAAAGTCAGAGAGCCGTGTCTCTCTACAGTGAGAGGTTTTTGTACGGCGTTTGTATCACTGTGGTTGACTTTTGGTGGAGGAACCAGACAGGATGTTGAAAGTAAGTTTCCGTACAAATACTAAATACAATATTGTAAAGTAATGTTTTAAATGCAGTTTTTGTATGTCTGAAGCAGACAGATATATCTTGTTTTAATATTAACACTTGAAGTATTCATGTTTGTACTTGTCCTCCTTCATCATGGAGACTAACTCTTTGTTCTTTACACATTCCTGTCAAACTGAAATTCAAACAGCTTGAAGTGTAGAAAAGATAAAACTGCTAAACTTGTTGTACAAATGTTTCATTTTAAGATTCACTTTTACTTTTTGATATCAGAAATAACTGTTTTTAAATTAATTCAGATAAAATTATTATAGTCAAATTGAACATAGTGAAGATAAAGATGAGTAAACATTCAAAATCTCTTAATAGTGTTATATATTGTTTTAAAGTTACTGTTTGGTAATAATGATTGAAATCCACATGAAGAACATTTGATTGTAGTCAGTTCATTTTCTGTGTTTGTTCATGTTTCCACTAAATACTTTAAAGTAATGTATAGTTCAGGTTTTGGATGATTTTGATGATACAGTTTTTGATATTTTATTTCCAGTGTAGTTTGATATATTTCAGCTCATTCTGTATGATGATTCTCTCTGTGCTGATATGCATGAGAGGCTTCTTAAAGGGAAGTGAAACAATGTGTGAGTGAGTGACTGGTGGAGCAGAAAAACCATCTGACAGAAACTCCTTAAAGGAGAAAATCAACTCTCACACAGTAAAGGTGTCCAAGTGTCTGCTGCTTGATTGACAGCTGTGTGGTCCCTGTCCTCTAAGCTGATTGGTGTCTCCTAGGTGATGTCCGTCCCACCCTGACGGTGCTGCCCCCTCCAGTGAGGAGCTGCAGCAGGGGAAGGCCACGCTCATGTGTCTGGCCAACAAGGGCTTCCCCTCAGACTGGAGTCTGTCCTGGAAGGTGGACGGCAGCAGTAGCAGCAGCAGCTGGGAGGAGAGCAGGAGCCCCGGGTGCTGAAGGACGGCCACTACAGCTGGAGCAGCACCCTGAGGCTCTCTGCAGACCACTGGAGGAAGGTGGGCTCTGTGACCTGTGAGGCCACCCAGGGCTCCCAGACTCCGCTCTCAGAGACACTGAGGAGAGACAAGTGTTCCCAGTTCTGACCTGACTCACTGGGACTACTACTACTGGTTTTACTCTGCTACTGCTCTCAGTCTGCACTTGCTCATTATCTGTCTAAATCTTTCTTTACCTCCTCCCACTCTCTGATTACATGTTTCATTGAATAAATTTGTTTTTTTGATTATTTCAACAAAATAAAGACCAGTTCATCAAATAATTTGTTGTCATGTATGTTAATGTAAACTGATGTTGCTGTCTTCAAAGTTCTATTAAATCCACAAACATTGAATTCAATTTTAGGTAATGTCCTGAGAAAGACTACAACGTAGAAATGTTTAATATCTTTTCTCGATATTTAGAAAACATAAAAGTTATGCGATAATCCTTAATGAGAAGTTATTGTGACAGAGACATTATTAAAGTAATTTTATTCTTTACTCCAGATTCTTTAAAGCATTTGTGATTACATAAACTTCCTTATTACATTAATCATGAATTTATTTTTTAGGAACAAAGCTGATCGATAAAATATTAAGGAAGATGTTGTATTTGTCTTATTAATGAAGTGTGTCATTGGTAGAAACTTTAATATTAAAATGGTTTCACAAGTTTACAGAAAGTAAAATGAATCTGATGAAACTGCAAACTCTGGGAAGAAAGCATTGTATTTGAAAGATAAAATTGGATATTATCAACATATTATATCATCACAGGATCACTATCAGCAGTTTGTATTCAAATTATAACATAAATTGTGCATTTTCATATAAACACAAGGTCATTCAAATTATGTGGTGTATGTAAGTTTTTTGAAAACTAAACTGGCTTAAATATGAATTTCAAATTAAATTTAAATACTAAGAAATGAAAATAAATATTCTATTTCAGACATTTTGACTGATCAAAGCAGGTAAAGCACAGGTGTAATAATAACATTACAGGTTTTTTTTCAATTGCTAACATCTTTTTGCCCAATCCATTTCTACAATGCTAAGTTTTTCTTTACGTACAAGCTCACCCAATACCAAAACTATGGATGTTTTTGTGTTATTTACAAATGCTTACACACAACATGTCAGAAATAAAGACCTTATGAACAAAACCTTAAATATTCCATGAAGCCTCTACTTCTGCAACAAAAGAAGTTCAAAATCGATATTGAAACAGCTGATAAGCATTTATTACAGCTTTTTTCCAATTGCTAAAACACAATTTTGCAAACTAGGCTGGTTTTATCAAAATACTAAACACATTTCACAAAACCACACACCCAAACTGCAAAATCCCTCATATATCCTGCAAAATGAAGCGCTGCAACCAAAACTACATATAGCTTTATAAAAATCAAACTTTTGCACCAAATGGCACACACTTCATTCATATTACCAGATGTTTGTCTGACCAACTAGACACTGTTGGGCATAAGGAAAAACACTCTCATCTTCAGTATGCTTTGACATAATACTAAAATAGTTCAAACTGTAGAAAATTATTCAGATTGTTCACATGCACAGAAATATTTGCAGATACACACACACACACACACACACACACACACACACACACACACTCTGTTGAAACATTTATTTTTTCATTTTTCACCAAACAAGTCAGTGCAACATATGCACAGCAGATATATTTACATTGGGGTGAACAAAGATATGCTCACAAAAAACAGTAAACTGAAAAAGAAAAGTGCAGAAAATATATATATATATATATATATATAAAGACGTGTGGTATTTTTCTAGTGCTTACTTCCTGATTGAAGCGGTAACAATGAACCATTGAGGAGTTTGGCCAGGTGGCACATATATTGGCCAATTAGCTCATGTAGTGTCATTTTGATTGGCAGTGTTTTGAAATAGCAAACATGTGACTTTATGTCAGATTGTTGTGTCCTATGTAGAGAACCGTGTTCAGTGCATTTAAAAATGTGTGTAAAGCAGAAAATGTGTTTAGAGTTTTGGAGACTTGAGAAGAGGTTTTGCTCTCTGTGTGTCACTTTAAAGAATTGTGCTATGCATGTCATTTTAGTGTGTTAGCAATTGGAAAAAAAACTGTAATAAACATATCAATGAAACATTGAGAAATAGCTGATTTTTGTAATTAGGGTAAAATAGATCAACCACAGCTAATTCCAATCTCAATCAGAGACATAGCCAGGTGTGGAAGTTCTTTCACTGACATACACATTGCAGTATAAAGGGGACTTTCTGGACTGAGTTTATTCAATGTGGATACAGAGCAACACAGATGAGAAGAGAAAGAAAGAATAATGTCTGGATAAGGAAGACGAATAGTTGGGCTAGGGAGAGGAAGAGGGCCAGAGGTGGATAAGGCATGCCAAGCGTTTCTATCCAAGGTGCATAGCGAGAGATGACATTAGATGTGATGAGGATGAGAACATGCGCCAGATGCTGAAGATCGTATGGATTAGAACAGGACTGTGCATTTTTGTTTCTTTCCCATCTGTGCCTCTTTTTTTGTTGTCAAAGTGTGTATCTGACAGTATTTTGACACATTTTGAACCAAAGGACACATAGTTTGGATTATTTGTTGATCACTGGCTGCAATTTCATGTTGATAATATTGTAAAGCTTTAACTTCTGCAATTTTGTCACTTGCAATTTTTTTCTACTGTACATTCTATAAAGTAAAGATGACTCATTCACTTTTGCGTAGTTTGTTGCCAAAAATGCACACATTTGACCTTCAAGCCAAAAATGTAGGGTGGTTTACAGTAAAATGAAACTGAATTAAAAACAACAATGGATTTCTCATTGTCTACTGTTTGCAGGTAGAGCATGAAAAGTTATGGAGTTTTTGTAATGCTATCAACTGTTTGTATTTAGAAAGTTGTTGTGCTATGATTGATTGATCTGTTCCTCTTGGAAAGAAAACGTGCTAGTGTTTTAACAGAATGGTTTGATTTTGAGTCAGGTTTGCTGTGTTTTGATAGAGTTTGTGTATATAGAGAATGTTTTTTGCATTTTGAAATGTAGAGTTGGTGTTTAAAGAACGAAATGTGGTTTTGAGCAGAAAATGTACTATTTGGCTAAAAGTGTGAGGTAGGTGTGTTGCTGTGTTAATAGTTTCGATAAAGTCTCTTAAGTTTAGGTAAACACTTGTTAGCAATTGAAGAAAACTGTAACACTGGCTCTGTTTCATTCAGTGTCCCAGTAAGGCCTTTCAGTGAGTGAGCATGCACAGAACCAGAGCTCTGAGACTGGCTCACCTAAATGTAATGCAGCCATCATTAATGTAATAAATACACCTGTGCTTTTCCTGCTTTGGCAAGTCAAAATGTCTGCCATGAAAAGTGTCTATTCCCTCTATCAGTTCAGTACCATATACAGGTTCATTTCCACTGTTCTCCTGCAGACTGTTTAGTGTGTGTGTGTGTGTGTGTGTGTGTGTGTGTGTGTGTGTGTGTGTGTGTCCTCAGTGAAGTGTATCAGTCTCTGCAGTAGCTTCCAGCTGCAGCAGTCAGTTCAGTATCTGTTCAGTCTGACTGAGGGAGGTTTTTGTACGACGCTTTTTCACTGTGTGAACACTCTCTGACTGTTGATATAGTGATCACTCTGACAGTAGTAAACTGCTGCATCTTCAGTCTGGACTCCACTGATGGTCAGAGTGAAGTCAGAGTTTGATCCACTGCCTGTAAAACGACCTGGAATCCCTGATGCTCGACTGCTAGCATAGTAAATGAGCAGTTTAGGCGTTTCTCCATCTCTCTGTTGGTACCAGGCCAAAGCATGGTAGCTGCTCCAAGTATAGACATTCTGACTGGTCCTACATGTGATGGTGACGGAGCGTCCCAGAGCAGAGCTCACTGCTCCAGACTGAGTCACTGTGTCCTGGCCTCTGGACTCTGAGGATACAGAGACAAAAACATAAAGCAGCGTCATGGTTTTGTGGGCTTCATTTCAGAGGGACGGATGTTCATAGAGGAGAGGAGTTTGATTCTCTGGACTTTACCTGTGAAGCAGCAGCAGAGGAGAGTCCAGATGAGGACGGAGATCAAAGTCATGTTTTTGATGAGGAGGATTTCTGTGTCTTCTGTTGTCATGAAGGACAGCTGTCAGTCATCCAGTGTTCAACTCTCAGGACTATAAACTCTCCCAGAGCACTGGAGCATGGTGGTGCTGATGCAAAGTGGCTCTCTATGGAAATGTATGAGAGACCATGTTCTCAGTACTGACCGGACTCACTGGGACTCTGCTTCTGTTTTTACCTTGCTACAGCTTTAAATCTGCACTTTCTATCATTCCAACATTTTAACTGAATTAAACTTTAGATCATGACATTTTTATTGTTCCAATAATGCCGATGCTGTTAATGCTGTAAGCCAATAAAGAGATTTTCTTTCTTTGGATCAAATGTTTCTTTCATGGATCCCTGTACACTAACAACAGATGTCTAATTACATATTTTCACATGTGCAGGATTATAACCAATGTCAGAGTAAGATTTTCTCATCATTGTTGATAGTAAATACAATCGAGGAAAAATAAATAAAAATAAAAATAAGATAACATGATAAAAAATGTGCACACAACCTGTTTCATCAGGTTTCCCCATACTGGACACTTTTTAATGTCTGTGTGAGAAAGACGTGAAACAACATTGTTCACACACATTTAAAAAAAACCTTTCCATCAGAGTCAGTTTTTAAAGAACTTCCTGAGCTCAAGGAGACACTCAGACGTGTGGGGGAACGTATTTTAATTTGGGTGGGGCTAAACTGGACACATGTATGTGCACAACAACTTATGTGGATGTTCATATTAATGTCTAGAAAAAACAACTGACTTATGTTAGAAACTCTTTCTAGTTAAATCTAGACAGCTAAATCTCTCTCAAACATGTGATTGAGGATATTCAACCTCATCTGCTGAAGACTTGGTCAAACCTGCAAAACTGGAATGAAAAGAAATCTAAAATATACAGGCTGAACATGCATGGGCTGACTACCAAACTGCTCTCTCTCTCTCTCTCTCTCTCTCTCTCTCTCTCTCTCTCTCCTTGCTGCATTTTAGAGTCTTCAGATAGTTCAAAACAATACATCAACTCGAGTCTGACCTGTGGTCTCTCTCTCTCCCCTGTTCTGTCTATATTGAGCTGTCTAATCAATGAAAAAGGCATAAAGCCCCAGAAATTATAATAAAAAGAGAAATTATGGTAGGTTTTATGTATCTGAAAAAAATATAAAAAAGGTCACAACATTTAACATGTTTAACAGTTAAATCAATTTCTGCTCAAGCTCCATTCAGTAGCTGTTCTGGAGCTTTTGATCAAATCCCATGGTCTTCCTCAGCAGATGGAGTTCACCCAGTTGTCATGGAATATTTTAACTTTGATGCCAACATGGACAAGAAGTCCTGAAAATGCTCAGAGGAATGGGAATCTGAACAACTACAATTCAGTGACAACTGGGAGACTCCATCAGCTGAAGAAGATCATGTGATCCACCAACATAGAGCCAGAAGGTCTGTCCTAGGTTTCTGCTTCTTAAAAAGGCAGTTTTTCCTTGCCCCCGTCGCCAAGTGCTTGCTCATGGTGGTACTGTTGGGTCTCTGTAAATGTTTTAAAGAGTTCGGTCTAGACCTGCTCTGTTTGAAAAGTGTCCTGAGATAACTTCTGTTATGAATTGGCGCTATACAAATAAAATTGAATTGAATTGAAGTGATATGATTGAAAGCTCCACAACAGTTAGTGGATGGATGTTGTACAGAGATTGTCTGGGTATTTTCAACGTCAACCAATAACTTTCAGTCTCAATGTCTTTGTGTGGTATTTTAGTTGCATATAAAAGAAAATTTGTTTTTTATGTTGATATATTTATATCACGTAGGTCACTTTTGTCTTGTTATGTCTCCAGTTAATCTTCTGGTGTGTGTGTGTATGTATATGTGTGTGTGTGTGTGTGTGTGTGTGTGTGTGTGTGTGTGTGTGTCCTCAGTGAAGTGTATCAGTCTCTGCAGTAGCTTCCAGCTGCAGCAGTCAGTTCAGTTTCTGTTCAGTCTGACTGAGGGAGGTTTTTGTACGACGCTTTTTCACTGTGTAAACACATACTGACTGTTGATATAGTGATAACTCTGACAGTAGTAAACTGCTGCATCTTCAGTCTGGACTCCACTGATTGTCAGAGTGAAGTCAGAGTTTGATCCACTGCCTGTAAAACGACCTGGAATCCCTGATGCTCGAGTGCTAGCATAGTAAATGAGCAGTTTAGGAGTTTCTCCATCTCTCTGTTGGTACCAGGATAAAAGGTGGTTGTTGCTCCAAACACGAACATTCTGACTGGTCCTACATGTGATGGTGACGGAGCCTCCCAGAGCAGAGATCACTGCTCCAGACTGAGTCACTGTGACCTGGCCTCTGGACTCTGAGGATACAGAGACAAAAACATAAAGCAGCGTCATGGTTTTGTGGGCTTCATTTCAGAGGGACGGATGTTCATAGAGGAGAGGAGTTTGATTCTCTGGACTTTACCTGTGAAGCAGCAGCAGAGGAGAGTCCAGATGAGGACGGAGATCAAAGTCATGTTTTTGATGAGGAGGATTTCTGTGTCTTCTGTTGTCATGAAGGACAGCTGTCAGTCATCCAGTGTTCAACTCTCAGGACTATAAACTCTCCCAGAGCACTGGAGCATGGTGCTGCTGATGCAAAGTGGCTCTCTATGGAAATGTATGAGAGACCATGTTCTCAGTACTGACCGGACTCACTGGGACTCTGCTTCTGTTTTTACCTTGCTACAGCCTAAATTTTCATTCCACCATTTTAACAAATTTGAACTTCAGATTATGACATTTTCATTGTCCCAATAATGCCGATGCTGTTAATGCTATACATCAATCAAAAGATATTTTCTGTCTTTAGATCAAATAATTTTTCATGGATCCCTGTTTACCAACAACAGATGTCTTATTCCGTATTTTCACATTTGCAGGATTATAACCAATGTCAAAATAAGACTTTCATATCATTGTTGATAGTTAATACAATCTTTGAAAAAAAGATAAAAATAAAAGTAATATAGCATGAGTAAAAAATGTGCACACAAACTATGTCGTCAGGTTTCCCCATACTGGACACTTTTTGTGTTTAACGTGTATGTGCACAACAACTTATGTGGATGTTCATATTAATGTTTAGAAAAACAACTGACATATGTTGGAAACTCTTTCTAGTTAAATCTAGACAGCTAAATCTCTCTCAAACATGTGATTGAGGATATTTAACCTCATCTGCTGAAGACTTGGTCAAACTTGCAAAACTGGAATGAAAAGAAATCTAAAATATACAGGCTGAACATGCATGGGCTGACTACCAAACTGCTCTCTCTCTCTCGCTCTCTCTCTCTCTCTCTCTCTCTCTCTCTCTCTCTCTCTCGTCAAGTCTGACCTGTGGTCTCTCTCCCTCCCCTGTTCTGTCTATTTTGAGCTGTCTAATTAATGAAAAAGGCATAAAGCCCCAAAAATTATATTAAAAAGAGAAATTATGGTAGGTTTTATGTCTCTGAAAACATATAAAAATGTCACAACATTTAACATTTTAACATTCAAATCAATTCTTGTTGAAGCTCCATTCAGTCGCTCTTCTAGAGGTTTTGATCAAATCCCATGGTCTTCCTCAGCAGATGGAGTTCACCCAGTTGTCAGGGAATATTTGAACTTTGATGTCAACATGGACATCTTACTAGTCTTACTAGTTCTTTATTCCTTCTTAAACAGCACTGTGTTTATTGTTGTATACAGACCTCCAGTGTTGGTAGTTAATTTTTTACTTTTTTAGCCGTAGTTGTACTTAGTTTTTTTAAATATAAACAATGTGTAGAAATGTGGACACAACAACCACCACACAACAAAACACCAGAGGTTATTCACGTGAGGACTTCCTACGGTATCGGGATTTACGTGTCGCATGCCCCGAGGGAGATCCCGGTGGAGTGAAGGAGAGGAACCAGAGCAGGTTGGTGAGGACCAAAAAGATAGAGAGGCGGTGGAGATACAAGCCATGTCTTCCCTCGGTTGTCTTGGGAAACGTACGCTTGCTGAACAACAAGACGGACGAGCTCTCGGCACTGGTCAACGGACAGCGAGAATATCGGGAGTGCAGCATATTATGTCTGACGGAGACATGGCTGAATGACATTACACCAGACTGTTCAGTGGAACTAGCTTTTCACTAGTTTCGGGCCGACAGGAGGAAACAGAGCGGTAAAAAGTCTGGAGGAGGTCTCGCTGTCTTTGTGAACTCTAAATGGTGTAACCCTGGACATGTTGTCAAGAAGGCAGAAATCTGCACGCCTGATATTGAACTTCTGGCCATAGGGTTAAGGCCATACTATCTGCCCCGTGAGATTACGGCCACTATTGTCGTCACTGTTGACATTCCTCCATCGGCAGTAGTGGCGCACGCCTGGGACGTCGACACGTCATCCCAGGGAAGCTGAAAGCCATCATCATCACCCCTGTCATCCTCACCACGCTGAGCTGAGGCAGCTCAGGAGCATCTTCAGTTCCAGCCTCAAGCCTCAAAGCAGTTTGGAGGCTCATTTGTACCATCTGCCATCAGACTCCACAACCACAGCTCCCAGTTCCTCCAACCTCCACAACCACAGCTCCCAGTTCCTCCAACCCCAGCAGACAAAGACTGGTTTAGAACTCCTACCTACAACGCACAAACCTTTTGCACTATTTCTATTTAATTTCCACTTTAGTAGTTTGGTAGTTTTAGTTTAGTTTCAGTTTTTTAGTTTTAGTCAAGTTTAATTCTGCTCATATTTTGGACTCCATGTCCTACTTGAACAACAAATAGTGTATATACTTTAATTTATACTTTTTATATCTTCTAATATTAATACTATTAGCAATATTTTTACTGTGCTATTCTATTCTATTTCTATTCTTTGTTTTCTGTTTTTGAGCTGCTTTGCCCTATTGCTGCTGTGTCAAAATTAATTTCTCCTTAGGGGGATATATAAAGGAATTATCTTCTTGTCTTATCTTATCTTAATATTTGTATATATTGCTGTGTAAAACAGTGGATCATTTTATTCCAAACACACTGAGTTGTCTCAGGGTCAGATAGCTGGATTTTAACATATCAGGTGATGATGTTAGAAATATTTCTCACTGTCCTACTCTGTACTGAACTGTGCTGTATCACATCATTTTTTCATGATTTAATCAACAAGAGGAGACTCAAATTGTTTGAGATTCATAAAACGGTGTTAATAATATACAATTTATAAAACCAATTCATTTTATTGTGCTGGGAGCTGAAATTATTTCAACAAAAATAACTTTTCTGTCAAAGCAAATGTAAAAAAGCTCCCAGACAGGAGAGACCATGTTCTCAGTACTGACCGGACTCACTGGGACTCTGCTTCTGTTTTTACCTTGCTACAGCTTTAAATCTGCACTTTCTATCATTCCACCAATATATAAACTTCAAATTGTGACATTTTCATTGTCCCAAAAATGCAGATGCTGTTAATGCTGTAAATTAGTGAAGATATTTTCTTTCTTTGAATCAAATGTTTTTTTCATGGATCCCTGTTTACCAACAATAGATGTCTTATTCCATATTTTCACATGTGCAGGATTATAACCAATGTCAGAATAAGATTTTCTCACCATTGGTGATAACTAATATAATCTGTGAAAAGAAGCTGAAAATAAAAATAACAGCATGAGTGAAAAATGTGCATACAACCTGTTTCATTGGGTTTCCCCATACTGGACACTTTTTGTTTATAACGTGTATGTGCACAACAACTTATGTGGATGTTCATATTAATGTTTATAAAAGAAAACAACTGACATATGTTGGAAACTCTTTCTATTTAAATCTAGACAGCTAAATCTCTCTCAAACGTGTTCTGTCTATATTGAGCTGTCTAATCAATGAAAAAGGCATAAAGCCCCAAAATTATGTTCAAAAGAGAAATTATGGTAGGTTTTATGTATCTGAAAAAATATAAAAAGGTCACAACATTTAACATGATTAACAATCAAATCAATTTCTGCTCAAGCTCCATTCAGTCATTGTTCTGGAGCTTTTGATCAAATCCCATGGTCTTCCTCAGCAGATGGAGTTCACCCAGTTGTCATGGAATATTTTAACTTTGATGCCAACATGGACAAGAAGTCCTGAAAATGCTCAGAGGAATGGGAATTTGAACAACTACAATTCAATGACAACTGGGAGACTCCATCAGCTGAAGAAGATCATGTGATATGATTGAAAGCTCCACAACAGTTAGTGGATGGATGTTGTACAGAGATTGTCTGGGTATTTCCAACGTCAACCAATAACTTTCACTCTCAATGTCTTTGTGTGGTATTTTAGTTGCATATAAAAGAAAATGTCTTTTTTATGTTGATATATTTATATCACGTAGGTCACTTTTGTCTTGTTATGTCTCCAGTTAATCTTTATTTTATTTATTTTAATACTTTATGAAATTTGAGGGATGTACAGGTTTTGATTGGTCCATCTTTGATTATGAACGTTTCTGATATTAGTCTTTATATTCTTTGTTAATAGGATGTAGTTGAAATAGCTGTGATCCAGAATAAAGCAGAGGTCAAAGGTCATGACCAAGACAGCTCTCATTAACTCTCTCATTGGCTTCGCTTGATACTTTTACAAACCAGATAAGAACATGGGATTATAATAAGAAACTGTGAGGGAGAAAGTAATTTGATTTCCTGCAAGATTATATTTTATCACTGAACTTGTTTTAATACGTGTTCACTGGTGGTGGTGTGTGTGTGTGTCACTGTGTGTATGTGTGTGTGTGTTTGTGAGTGTGTGTGTGTGTGTGTGTGTGTGTGTGTGTGTGTGTCCTCAGTGAAGTGTATCAGTCTCTGCAGTAGCTTCCAGCTGCAGCAGTCAGTTCAGTTTCTGTTCAGTCTGACTGAGGGAGGTTTTTGTACGACGCTTTTTCACTGTGTGAACACTCTCTGACTGTTGATTTCATGATAACTCTGACAGTAGTAAACTGCTGCATCTTCAGTCTGGACTCCACTGATGGTCAGAGTGAAGTCAGAGTTTGATCCACTGCCTGTAAAACGACCTGGAATTCCTGACAATCGCTGATTAGCATACTTAATAAGCAGTTTAGGAGCTTCTCCATCTCTCTGTTGGTACCAGTGTAAATAGCTCCCACCATAAACCTTCTGACTGGTCCTACATGTGATGGTGACGGAGCCTCCCAGAGCAGAGCTCACTGCTCCAGACTGAGTCACTGTGACCTGGCCTCTGGACTCTGAGGATACAGAGACAAAACATAAAGCAGCGTCATGGTTTTGTGGGCTTCATTTCAGAGGGACGGATGTTCATAGAGGAGAGGAGTTTGATTCTCTGGACTTTACCTGTGAAGCAGCAGCAGAGGAGAGTCCAGATGAGGACGGAGATCAAAGTCATGTTTTTGATGAGGAGGATTTCTGTGTCTTCTGTTGTCATGAAGGACAGCTGTCAGTCATCCAGTGTTCAACTCTCAGGACTATAAACTCTCCCAGAGCACTGGAGCATGGTGCTGCTGATGCAAAGTGGCTCTCTATGGAAATGCTCTGACTGACTCCAACAGGGACTTGGATTCCTCTCATGATGCTGTTTATCAATGGATCAATCACTTTATCAGAGTATTGATTAGGAATGTGTCAGTGCTCATTTGTATGAGGCTTTGGTTTCAGTTTGATGGACACATTTTCTTCCAGAATATTTAGTGAATTCCCCTAATTCACTACCACACAGATCAACATCACTGTGGGACACATTTAAACAAAATTTTATTTTTCATTTATATTCATTATAATCTACAGTAAACAAATGTTTACGATCATTATTTATTTTTTGTTACAATTTATTGGAGAGTTTTTCATTACAAAATTATCATTTCATTGTTTTAATGTAACATAAATTAATAGACCTTATTTCACAAAAAAAGATCGGCTCAATGAGTTTGTATCACTGTGGTTGACTTTTGGTGGAGGAACCAGACTGGAAGTTTCTGCACAAATACTAAATACAATATTGTAAAGTAATATTTAAAATGAGTTTTTGGATGTTTGAAGCAGACAGATATATCTTGTTTTAATTCTAACACTTGAAGTATTCATGTTTGTACTTTTTCTCCTATATCGTGGAGGCTAACTCTTTGTTCTTTACACATTACTGTCAAACTGAAATTTAAACAGCTTTAAGTGTAGAAAAGATATAAATGCAAATCTGTTTTAGAAATACATAATTTTAAAGATTAATTTAATGTTTTACACAGCAGTTATAACTGTTTTCAAATAAATTAAGATTAGACTTTTCAAGTAAAATTTAATAGATTGAAGATAAGTATTTGAAAATCTTCAAAATCCTTTCATAGTGTTATATGTTGTTTTAAAGTTACAGTTTGGTAATGATGATTGAAATCCACATGAAGAACATATCATTGTAGTCAGTTCATTTTTTGATATGCATGGGAGGCTTCTTAAACGGAAGTGAAACAATGTGTGAGTGAGTGACTGGTGGAGCAGAAAAACCATCTGACAGAAACTCCTTAAAGGAGAAAATCAACTCTCACACAGTAAAGGTGTCCAAGTGTCTGCTGCTTGATTGACAGCTGTGTGGTCCCTGTCCTCTAAGCTGATTGGTGTCTCCTAGGTGATGTCCGTCCCACCCTGACGGTGCTGCCCCCTCCAGTGAGGAGCTGCAGCAGGGGAAGGCCACACTCATGTGTCTGACCAACAAGGGCTTCCCCTCAGACTGGAGTCTGTCCTGGAAGGTGGACGGCAGCAGCAGCAGCAGCAGCTGGGAGGAGAGCAGGAGCCCCGGGGTGCTGAAGGACGGCCACTACAGCTGGAGCAGCACCCTGAGGCTCTCTGCAGACCACTGGAGGAAGGTGGGCTCTGTGACCTGTGAGGCCACCCAGGGCTCCCAGACTCCGCTCTCAGAGACACTGAGGAGAGACCAGTGTTCCCAGTCCTAACCTGACTCACTGGGACTCTGATACTGGTTTTACTCTGCTACTGCTCTCAGTCTGCACTTTGCAATACCGTTGCTCTCTCACTCTTTCTCTGTCTCTGTCTCTCTCTCTCGATGGTTTCAAGATTTCAAAATAATAAAGATTTAATAATTCCTATAAAAAGGAAATTATTAAAACATAGGAGACTAGCACCTTGGTACAACCACCAAACCCGCCAGTTAAAACAAATAGCTAGGAAATCTGAAAGGAAATGGCGCTCTTCCAAATTATCAGAATATCGCTCAATTTGGCAAGATAATCTTAAAATTTATAGAAAGCCCCTCTGTAATGCCAGAGGAGCCTATTACTCAGCACTAATAGAAGAAAATAAGAGTAACCCTAGGTTCCTCTTCAGCACTGTAGCCAGGCTGACAGAGAGTCACAGCTCTATTGAGCCACATATCCCCATAAACTTAAGTAGCAACGACTTCCTGAGCTTCTTCTATAATAAAATTATTACTATTAGAGAGAAAATGAATCACCAACTGCCATCAACAGTTATCAGTGGCTCTCCAAGTTCAGGGACTTTTGCTAATGTAAACTTAGATATATATTTAGACTGTTTCTCTGCTATTGATCTTCATCAGTTAACTTCAATAATTTCTTCATCGAAGCCATCAACCTGTCTATTAGACCCGATCCCAACTAGGCTGCTTAAAGAAGTTGTTCCCTTAATTGGCACTTCTTTACTGGATATGATTAATCTTTCTTTATTATCAGGATATGTACCACAGTCCTTTAAAGTAGCTGTAATTAAACCCCTTCTTAAAAAAGCCCACTCTTGACCCAGGGGTTTTAGCCAACTATAGACCAATCTCTAACCTCCCCTTCCTCTCTAAGATTCTGGAGAAAGTAGTCGCCAAAGAGTTGTGTGAATTTCTACATAACAATAGTTTATTTGAGGATTTTCAGTCAGGATTTAGAGTTCATCACAGCACAGAGACAGCTCTGGTTAAAGTTAACCAGTTAACAAGTTCTGACTGCTTCTGACAATGGACTTGTCTCTGTACTTGAGACTTGAGCATTACTCAGTACTCGTGCTGCAGCGTTCTGAATTAATTGGAGCGTTTTAATGGACTTATTGGGGCAACCTGATAATAAAGAGTTGCAGTAATCCAGCCTTGAAGTAACAAATGCATGGATTAGTTTTTCTGCATCTGTCTGTGATAGTATGTGTCTAATTTTCCTAATATTACGTAGATGAAAGAAGGCGGTCCTAGAGGTCTGCTTTATGTGGAAGTTAAATGACAAATCCTGATCAAAGATAACTCCAAGATTCCTGACAGTGGTGCTAGAGGCCAAGTTAATGCCATCTAGAGTAACTATATCTTTAGACAGTGAGTCTCTAAGGTTTTTGGGGCCAAGAACAAGAATTTCGTTTTTTTCTGAGTTTAACATCAGAAAATTGCAGGTCATCCAGGATTTTATGTCCTTAAGACATGTTTGTAATTTAGATAATTGATTAATTTCATTGGGCTTGATTGATAGATATAACTGCGTATCATCTGCATAACAGTGAAAGTTAATGGAGTGATTCCTAATAATGTTGCCTAAAGGGAGCATATATAAAGTAAATAGTATTGGTCCAAGTACGGAACCTTGTGGAACTCCATGACTAACTGTAGTTTAGACACATCCTATCACAGACAGATGCAGAAAAACTAATCCATGCATTTGTTACTTCAAGGCTGGATTACTGCAACTCTTTACTATCAGGTTGCCCCAATAAGTCTATTAAAACGCTCCAATAATTCAGAACGCTGCAGCACGAGTACTGACAGGAACTAGAAAAAGAGATCACATCTCTCCTGTACTAGCTTCTCTGCATTGGCTCCCTGTAAAATGTGGAATTGAATTTAAAATCCTCCTCCTCACCTATAAAGCTCTTCATTCTCAGGCCCCTTCATATCTTAAAGAGCTCATAGTACCCTATTACCCCTCTAGAACACTACGTTCTCTGAATGCTGGGCTACTTGTTCCTATAGTATCTAAAAGTAGAACAGGAGCCAGAGCCTTCAGTTACCAAGCTCCTCTCCTGTGGAACCAGCTTCCATTTGTGGTTCGGGAGGCAGACACCCTCACCACATTCAAGAGTAGGCTTAAGACGTTCCTCTTTGATAAAGCTTATAGTTAGGGCTGGATCAGGTGAGTCCTGAACCATCCCTTAGTTATGCTTCTATAGGCCTAGACTATCGGGGGGATTTCCCATGGTGCACTGAGCTCCTCCCTTCCTCTCTCTTTATGCACTCATTCATGTCCCTTTAATGCATGTTACTAACTCCACTTCTTCCCCGGAGTTCATGTGCTTTCTCATCTCGCAGGTTCTCATGGATCCTGGTGGAGCCTCCTGCCATGGTCCTGCTTGACTGCCATTGCCAATACTGTTGTTGCTGTGCACCTGTCTGTCTGTCTGTCTCTCTCTCTCTCTCTCTCTGCCTCTCTCTCTCTCTCTCTCTCTCTCACCCCAACTGGTCGAGACAGACGACCACCCACCTAGAGCCGGAGGATCTGTCCTAGGTTTCTGCCTTTTAACAGGCAGTTTTTCCTTGCCCTTGTCCCCAAGTGCTTGCTCATGGTGGTACTGTTGGGTCTCTGTAATTAATGTTAAAGAGTTCGGTCTAGACCTGCTCTATTTGAAAAGTGTCCTGAGATAACTTCTGTTATGAATTGGCACTATACAAATAAAATTGAATTGAATTGAATTGAATTGAATTGAATTGAACTGCGAGACTCCATCAGCTGAAGAAGATCATGTGATATGATTGAAAGCTCCACAACAGTTAGGGGATGGATTTTGTACAGAGATTGTCTGGGTATTTCCAACGTCAACCAATAACTTTCAGTCTCAGTGTCTTTGTGTGGTATTTTAGTTGCATATAAAAGAAAATGTGTTTTTTTATGTTGATATATTTATATCACGTAGGTCACTTTTGTCTTGTTATGTCTCCAGTTAATCTTTATTTATCTATTTATTTTAATACTTTAATAAATTTGAGGAATTAATCTTAATCTTTGATTATGAACGTTTCTGATATTAGTCTTTATACTCTTTGTTAATTGGATGTAGTTGAAATAGCTGTGATCCAGAATAAAGCAGAGGTAAAAGGTCATGACCAAGACAGCGTGTGTGTGTGTGTGTGTGTGTGTGTGTGTGTGTGTGTGTCCTCAGTGAAGTGTATCAGTCTCTGCAGTAGCTTCCAGCTGCAGCAGTCAGTTCAGTTTCTGTTCAGTCTGACTGAGGGAGGTTTTTGTACGACGCTTTTTCACTGTGTGAACAACCACTGACTGTTGATGTAATGTTCACTCTGACAGTAGTAAACTGCTGCATCTTCAGTCTGGACTCCACTGATGGTCAGAGTGAAGTCAGAGTTTGATCCACTGCCTGTAAAACGACCTGGAATCCCTGATGCTCGAGTGCTAGCAAAGTAAATGAGCAGTTTAGGAGTTTCTCCATCTCTCTGTTGGTACCAGGCTAAACGGTGGTATGGGCTACCATAATATACATCCTGACTGGTCCTACATGTGATGGTGACGGAGCCTCCCAGAGCAGAGCTCACTGCTCCAGACTGAGTCACTGTGACCTGGCCTCTGGACTCTGAGGATACAGAGACAAAAACATAAAGCAGCGTCATGGTTTTGTGGGCTTCATTTCAGAGGGACGGATGTTCATAGAGGAGAGGAGTTTGATTCTCTGGACTTTACCTGTGAAGCAGCAGCAGAGGAGAGTCCAGATGAGGACGGAGATCAAAGTCATGTTTTTGATGAGGAGGATTTCTGTGTCTTCTGTTGTCATGAAGGACAGCTGTCAGTCATCCAGTGTTCAACTCTCAGGACTATAAACTCTCCCAGAGCACTGGAGCATGGTGCTGCTGATGCAAAGTGGCTCTCTATGGAAATGCTCTGACTGACTCCAACAGGGACTTGGATTCCTCTCATGATGCTGTTTATCAATGGATCAATCACTTTATCAGAGTATTGATTAGGAATGTGTCAGTGCTCATTTGTATGAGGCTTTAGTTTCAGTTTGATGGACACATTTTCTTCCAGAATATTTAGTGAATTCCCCCTAATTCACTACCAAACAGATCAACATCACTGATGGACACATTTAAACAAAATGATTCAGTTCAATTCATATGTATTTATTTTATATTAATCATGATCTAAATTTGTTTTCATACATTTGTCAGGATTGACTAGAGAGTTTTTCTTTAGAAATATCTTATTTCAATGTTTTAATGAAAGAAAAAGTAAGAAGGCATATTTCACAAAATACATATATATATTCCTTGTTTATGTTTTAGAAACTTTAACCAATTATTACAGGAACTAGGTAAACTGGGAATGTGTTTGCTGAGTTTGTTTTTGTCAAAGTCAGAGAGCCGTGTCTCTCTACAGTGAGAGGTTTTTGTACGGCGGCTCAATGAGTTTGTATCACTGTGGTGCACGTTCGGTGGAGGAACCAGGCTGGATGTTGGAAGTAAGTCAAATTATTAAAACTTTTATAATTTCAGGACATACTGGATTTCAGGAAGAATTCTCGATTTTTCATATTAATGTAAATCTTCTGCACGAATACTTTTCACTCAGAGACAAACTTTGCATCAGGAATATAAATTCAAAACCTTATTGAAGTGAATTTAAAATATCAAGACAGAATATGACTTGATATGTATATGAATGGTAAAGTTTCATCTTGAGGGCTTGTAGGTTTAGTTCAGTGTGTCAAAGTCAGAGAGCCGTGTCTCTCTACAGTGAGAGGTTTTTGTACGGCGGCTCAATGAGTTTGTATCACTGTGGTTGACTTTTGGTGGAGGAACCAGACTGGATGTTGGAAGTAAGTTTCTGCACAAATACTAAATACAATATTGTAAAGTAATGTTTTATATACAGTCTTTGGATGTTTGAAGCAGACATATATCTTGTTTTAATTTGAACACTTGAAGTATCCATATTTGTACTTGTCCTCCTTCATCATGGAGGCTAACTCTTAGTTCTTTACACATTCCTGTCAAACTGAAATTCAAACAGCTTGAAGTGTAGAAAAGATAAAACTGCAGACCTTTTTGTACAAATGTTTCATTTTTAAGATTCACTTTTACTTCTCCATGTCAGAAATAACTGTTTTTAAATGAATTAAGATAAAATTGAACGTAGTGAAGAGAAAGATGAGTAAATGTTCAAAAGCTCTTCATAGTGTTATATATTGTTTTAAAGTTACAGTTTGGTAATGATGATTGAAATCCACATGAAGAACATTTGATTGTAGTCAGTTCATTTTCTGTGTTTGTTCATGTTTCCACTAAATACTTTAAAGTAATGTATAGTTCAGGTTTTGGATGATTTTGATGATACAGTTTTTGATATTTTATTTCCAGTGTAGTTTGATATATTTCAGCTCATTCTGTATGATGATTCTCTCTGTGCTGATATGCATGAGAGGCTTCTTAAAGGGAAGTGAAACACTGTGTGAGTGAGTGACTGGTGGAGCAGAAAAACCATCTGACAGAAACTCCTTAAAGGAGAAAATCAACTCTCACACAGTAAAGGTGTCCAAGTGTCTGCTGCTTGATTGACAGCTGTGTGGACCCTGTCCTCTAAGCTGATCCGTGTCTCCTAGGTGATGTCCGTCCCACCCTGACGGTGCTGCCCCCTCCAGTGAGGAGCTGCAGCAGGGGAAGGCCACGCTCATGTGTCTGGCCAACAAGGGCTTCCCCTCAGGCTGGAGTCTGTCCTGGAAGGTGGACGGCAGCAGCAGCAGCAGCAGCAGCTGGGAGCAGAGCAGGAGCCCCGGGGTGCTGAAGGACGGCCACTACAGCTGGAGCAGCACCCTGAGGCTCTCTGCAGACCACTGGGGGAAGGTGGGCTCTGTGACCTGTGAGGCCACCCAGGGCTCCCAGACTCCGCTCTCAGAGACACTGAGGAGAGACCAGTGTTCCCAGTTCTGACCTGACTCACTGGGACTCTGATACTGGTTTTAATCTGCTACTGCTCTCAGTCTGCACTCGCTCATTATCTGTCTAAATCTTTCTTTACCTCCTCCCACTCTCTGATTACATGTTTCATTGAATAAATTTGTTATTTTGATTATTTCAACACAATAAAGACCAGTTCATCAAATCAGTTGTTGTCATGTATGTTACTGTAAACTGATGTTGCTGTCTTAAAAGTTGTATTAAATCCACAAACATTAAATTCAATTTTAGGTTATGTCCTGAGAAAGACTACAACGTAGAAATGTTTAATATCTGTTCTCGATATTTAGAAAACATAAAAGTAATGCGATAATCCTTAATGAGAAGTTATTGTGACAGAGACATTATTAAAGTAATTTTATCCTTTACTCCAGATTCTTTAAAGCATTTGTGATTACATAAACTTCCTTATTACATTAATCATGAATTTATTTTTTAGGAACAAAGCTGATCGATAAAATATTAAGGAAGATGTTGTATTTGTCTTATTAATGAAGTGTGTCATTGGTAGAAACTTTAATATTAAAATGGTTTCACAAGTTTACAGAAAGTAAAATGAATCTGAGGAAACTGCAAACTCTGGGAACAAAGCATTGTATTTGAAAGATAAAATCGGATATTATCAACATATTATATCATCACAGGATCACTATCAGCAGTTTGTATTCAAATTATAACATAAATTGTGCATTTTCATATAAACACAAGGTCATTCAAATTATGTAGTGTATGTAAGTTTGTTGAAAACTAAACTGGCTTAAATATGAATTTCAAATTAAATTTAAATACTAAGAAATGAAAATAAATATTCTATTTCAAACATTTTGACTGATCAAAGCAGGTAAAGCACAGGTGTAATAATAACATTACAGGTTTTTTTTTAATTGCTAACATCTTTTTGCCCAATCTGTAGTCACATTTCCAAAACTCTAAACACAGTTAGCCCCACATTGGTCTGTTCATCCCATACAATTAACACAATTCATGTTGTTTCCACAGAATATGCAGTCAATTGACCCATTTCTACAATGCTAAGTTTTTCTTTACGTACAAGCTCACCCAATACCAAAACTATGGATGTTTTTTGTGTTATTTACAAATGCTTACACACATGTCAGAAATAAAGACCTTATGATCAAAACTTTAAATATTCCATGAAGCCTCTACTTCTGCAACAAAAGAAGTTCAAAATCTATATTGAAACAGCTGATAAGCATTTATTACAGTTTTTTCCAATTGCCAATACACAATTTTGCAAACTAGGCTGGTTTTATCAAAATACTAAACACTTTTCCCAAAACCACACACCCAAACTGCAAAATCCCTCATATATCCTGCAAAATGAAGCACTGCAACCAAAACTACATATAGCATTATCAAAATCAAACTTTGCACCAAATGGCACACACTTCATTCATATTACCAGATGTTTGTCTAACCAACTACACACTGTTGGGCATAATGAAAAGCACTCTCATCTTCAGTATGCTTTGACATAATACTAAAATAGTTCAAACTGTAGAAAATTATTCAGATTGTTCACATGCACAGAACTATTTGCAGATACACACACACACACACACACACACACACACACACACACACACACACACACACACACACACTCTGTTGAAACATTTATTTTTTTCATTTTTCACCAAACAAGTCAGTGCAACATATGCACTAACAATTAACCATTGAGGTGTTTGGCCAGGTGGCACATATATTGGCCAATCAGCTCATGTAGTGTCATTTTGATTGGCAGTGTTTTGAAATGTGAACATGTGACTTTATGTCAGATTGTTGTGTCTTATGCAGAGAACCGTGTTCAGTGCATTTAAAAATGTGTGTAAAGCAGAAAATGTGTTTAGAGTTTTGGAGACTTGAGAAGAGGTTTTGCTCTCTGTGTGTCACTTTAAATAATTGTGCTATGCATGTCATTTTAGTGTGTTAGCAATTGGAAAAAAAAAACCGTAATAAACATATCAATGAAACATTGAGAAATAGCTGATTTATTGTAATTTGGGTAAAATAGATCAACCACAGCTAATTCCAATCTCAATCAGAGACATAGCCAGGTGTGGAAGTTCTTTCAATGACATACACAATGCAGTATAAAGGGGACTTTCTGGACTGAGTTTATTCAATGTGGATACAGAGCAACACAGATGAGAAGAGAAAGAAATAATAATGTCTGGATAAGGAAGACGAATAGTTGGGCTAGGGAGAGGAAGAGGGCCAGAGATGGATAAGGCATGCCAAGCGTTTCTATCCAAGGTGCATAGCGAGAGATGACATTAGATGTGATGAGGATGAGAACATGCGCCAGATGCTGAAGATCGTATGGATTAGAACAGGACTGTGCATTTTTGTTTCTTTCCCATCTGTGCCTCTTTTTTTGTTGTCAAATTGTGTATCTGACAGTATTTTGACACATTTTGAACCAAAGGACACATAGTTTGGATTATTTGTTGATCACTGGCTGCAATTTCATGTTGATAATATTGTAAAGCTTTAACTTCTGCAATTTTGTCGCTTGCAATTTTTTCTACTGTACATTCTAGAAAGTAAAGATGACTCATTCACTTTTGCATAGTTTGTTGCCAAAAATGCACACATTTGACCTTCAAGCCAAAAATGTAGGGTGGTTTACAGTAAAATGAAACTGAATTAAAAAAAACAATGGATTTCTCATTGTCTACTGTTTGCAGGTAGAGCATGAAAAGTTATGGAGTTTTTGTAATGCTATCAACTGTTTGTATTTAGAAAGTTGTTGTGCTATGATTGATTGATCTGTTCCTCTTGGAAAGAAAACGTGCTAGTGTTTTAACAGAATGGTTTGATTTTGAGTCAGGTTTGCTGTGTTTTGATAGAGTTTGTGTATATAGAGAATATTTTTTGCATTTTGAAATGTAGAGTTGGTGTTCAAAGAACGAAATGTGGTTTTGAGCAGAAAATGTACTATTTGGCTAAAAGTGTGAGGTAGGTGTGTTGCTGTGTTAAGAGTTTCGATAAAGTCTCTTAAGTTTAGGTAAACGCTTGTTAGCAATTGAAGAAAACTGTAACACTGGCTCTGTTTCATTCAGTGTCCCAGTAAGGCCTTTCAGTGAGTGAGCATGCACAGTACCAGAGCTCTGAGACTGGTTCACCTAAATGTAATGCAGCCATCATTAATGTAATAAATACACCTGTGCTTTTCCTGCTTTGGCAAGTCAAAATGTCTGCCATGAAAAGTGTCTATTCCCTCTATCAGTTCAGTACCATATACAGGTTCATTTCCACTGTTCTCCTGCAGACTGTTTAGTGTGTGTGTGTGTGTGTGTGTGTGTGTGTGTGTGTGTGTGTGTGTGTGTCCTCAGTGAAGTGTATCAGTCTCTGCAGTAGCTTCCAGCTGCAGCAGTCAGTTCAGTTTCTGTTCAGTCTGACTGAGGGAGGTTTTTGTACGACGCTTTTTCACTGTGTGAACAACCACTGACTGCTGATTTCATGATAACTCTGACAGTAGTAAACTGCTGCATCTTCAGTCTGGACTCCACTGATGGTCAGAGTGAAGTCAGAGTTTGATCCACTGCCTGTAAAACGACCTGGAGTCCCTGATGCTCGAGTGCTAGCATAGTAAATGAGCAGTTTAGGAGTTTCTCCATCTCTCTGTTGGTACCAGGATAAAAGGTGGTTGTTGCTCCAAACATAAACATTCTGACTGGTCCTACATGTGATGGTGACGGAGCGTCCCAGAGCAGAGCTCACTGCTCCAGACTGAGTCACTGTGACCTGGCCTCTGGACTCTGAGGATACAGAGACAAAAACATAAAGCAGCGTCATGGTTTTGTGGGCTTCATTTCAGAGGGACGGATGTTCATAGAGGAGAGGAGTTTGATTCTCTGGACTTTACCTGTGAAGCAGCAGCAGAGGAGAGTCCAGATGAGGACGGAGATCAAAGTCATGTTTTTGATGAGGAGGATTTCTGTGTCTTCTGTTGTCATGAAGGACAGCTGTCAGTCATCCAGTGTTCAACTCTCAGGACTATAAACTCTCCCAGAGCACTGGAGCATGGTGCTGCTGATGCAAAGTGGCTCTCTATGGAAATGCTCTGACTGACTCCAATAGGGACTTGGATTCCTCTCATGATGCTGTTTATCAATGGATCAATCAATTTATCAGAGTATTGATTAGGAATGTGTCAGTGCTCATTTGTATGAAGCTTTGGTTTCAGTTGATGAATTTCATGTCACTGTAATTGATGTTTGTAACACTTCATTAAGTTTACCAAAAAGTATTCTGTCTTACAAAAAATGTCTTAAAAGTTTAACATTTAGTTAACAATGTTCTTTTTGAATGTAAAAAGCAAGCACACACCATCGTGGTCTTTTCTTTCCTTTTTTGGAAAACAATAAAAACCTGCCATTTTTCATGCTCGGTTATATATTTTTTTGCTTTAAACCTTAAAACTTTTTTATAAAAAGAATTTGCAGATTAAACATGAATACATCAGAGGAACAATGTGCCACTGTAACATTTTATCTTTAGTAGTGAAACCTGTCTGTTGCCATGGCGACAGAGTTCAGAGAGGGAAGTGAAACATTTAAAATAATTTTCAACTAAAATCTCTCCCTCCCTCTCTCTCTCTCTCTCTCTCTCTCTCTCTCTCTCTCTCTCTCTCTCTCTCTCTCTCTGCAGTGGGTCGAGTCGTCCCCACCCTGACGGTGCTGCCCCCCTCCAGTGAGGAGCTGCAGCAAAGGGAAGAATATTATTATTTAAACAGAAGTCTCATTCTATTGTACATCTGCAATTATTTAATTAATATTAAAGCACAATGAGGGATATTTTGTATTTGGCTGTGGTCATTTTATTAAACAATTCTGACATAATGGTATAATAATGCAGGATGGATTAATGTGGGAAAATACACAGGATGTGTGTAAAATGACCTTTGAATAAATATAAGACGGTCTGAACGACAGCAATATAAAGGGATATGACATAGAGGGAATCATTTGCTTTAATTTTATTTTATAAAACATTCATATTTAGTGATTTGCAAATCTTCAACCCCAACAGCAAAATAAATTAAAGATGGCAAAGGGAGAGACAACAAATGGGTTACTGATTACAAAAATGATTAAATTCTTTAAATTTGTTAAAATGAAAAAGACACTTAGTATACTTAATGAAGGGATCAGGATCAGAAAAGTAATTGAGTATAAATTTAGTGTTTCAGCTCAACACTGGACATGTTTATTAGATTTATCAGAAGAAGAATCTCACAAAACCCTGAGAAAATAATTTTAAGTTAAATAAACAACAGCTGTATTATCAATGATATTAACCTGCCTGTTGAAAGAGTTGACATCAAACTCTGACTGTGTTTGAATCACACTCACAAATGAGATCAAGTTTTATTGTCACATACATAAACATACACAATACAACAAACAGTGAAATTCTTCAGCGTATAGCTCCAGAATGAGGAGATACAACTAAAGTAAAGTAGATCAATAAAATAAAGATGAATCCAACAATAAAATATGAATGAATGTTTCTGCATTCTGCACAAAGTAAAATAGAAATATATAATGCATTATAAGCAACTGCTATGTGACCTCTGACCAGCAGGGGTCACCATGCACTCTAGTGCAGTTATGGCATAGTAACATAATACAAGGCCCTCAACCCTTACAGACATGAGCGCATCATTCTCTTTACTCAGAATCACAGTTTTTAAACTGTTTTTAAACGTTACATATTAATTATTGTCATTTCTATTCATGTACATTAGGATTTATTTTGTTTTTTATTGTTTTTATATTGCATTAGAATGATCTTATAATTTACACTGAAAGGATTTGTGTTATTCTGTATTTTAATGCTATTTGTGCAGTTTGGTTTTCATAAACATTTTCTTGTCAATAGTTATTTATTGTTTTCATATTGTGCTTCATTTATTAATTAAAGCCTGAACTGATAATAAAGTAGACATTCATTTTGATTCAGAGATATTAAAATTACTGGGGCCTTGAGGCCATTACCAGAGGAGTGATGGTGGTTTGGTCTTATGATGGGCCTAGTGCCGTGGTTTCCAACCTGGGGGTTGAGACCCCACTAGGTGTCGCCCAAAGCTTCATGTGAGTCCTTGATTTTATGCGATGCACAGTAAGCCTATATGTCAGCATCTTTTTCAATTCTGTGAAGAAAACTTTATGATTGTTTCTGTATAATTGTTATTTTTGAAGTTTAGATTATTATTTAAGATCTAAACTTATTATTAAGAAGGAGGTCATTTAAGTTTTATTCACAGAGGTTTAACTCTCAAGAAAAAAAAAAGGATGTAAGGAATTTTTGACTGTTATAAACATGTACACTGACCAGCCATAACACTGTGAGCACTGACAGGTGGAGTGAATAACACTGATTATCTGGTTATCATGGCTCCTGTTAGTGGGGGGGGATATATTAGGCAGCAAGTGAACATTTTGTCCTCAAGTTGATGTGTTAGAAGCAGGAAAAATGGGCAGTGTGAGGATCTGAAAGACTTTGACAAGGGCCACATTGTGATGACTAGATGACTGGGTCAGAGCATTTCCAAACCTGCAGCTCTTGTGGGGTGTTCCCGGTCTGCAGAGGTCAGTACCTATCTAAAGCGCTCCAAGGAAGGAAAAGCTGTGAACCTGAGACAGGATCATGGCTCATTTGGTGGCAAAAGGGGGACCTACTGTACATAATATTGGGCAGGTGGTCATAATGCTATGGCTGATCTGTCAAAATTCATATAAATTTCTACACAAACAAAAGTTGCTCTGTACTGTTACTGTTATACATTGAATATAGTATGAAATATCCTTATAATAATGTCAGTTTACTCAATGACAGAAAACGGGTCCCTAAAGGAAAAAGGTTGGGAACCGTGGCCTAGTGTAAGATGTCACTTAGTGCACCCAAAGTGCTCAGAACCGGCCCTGTCTGTGAACATTTCATTCACCTTATTTGTATCAGTTTTACAAATCTCAGTAAAATGTCAATGCCAGGAGAATTAAAACATGACTGCTGCATTTTATATCAATTAAACTCCTAAAAAATCTTTTTAATCAATTTAATTGTTGAGTACCTCTTTATAATTCACTGTTATAATAATATATATATATATATATATACTCACTGATATTATTACTTTTTTGAATAGTGTGTGTGTGTGTGTGTGTGTGTGTGTGTGTGTGTGTGTGTGTGTGTGTGTGTGTGTCCTCAGTGAAGTGTATCAGTCTCTGCAGAAGCTTCCAGCTGCAGCAGTCAGTTCAGTTTCTGTTCAGTCTGACTGAGGGAGGTTTTTGTACGACGCTTTTTCACTGTGTGAACAACCACTGACTGTTGATGTAATGAGCACTCTGACAGTAGTAAACTGCTGCATCTTCAGTCTGGACTCCACTGATGGTCAGAGTGAAGTCAGAGTTTGATCCACTGCCTGTAAAACGACCTGGAATCCCTGATGCTCGATTGCTAGTTACATAAATGAGCAGTTTAGGAGTTTCTCCATCTCTCTGTTGGTACCAGTGTAAATAGCTCCCACCAAAAACATTCTGACTGGTCCTACATGTGATGGAGACGGAGCGTCCCAGAGCAGAGCTCACTGCTCCAGACTGAGTCACTGTGACCTGGCCTCTGGACTCTGAGGATACAGAGACAAAAACATAAAGCAGCGTCATGGTTTTGTGGGCTTCATTTCAGAGGGACGGATGTTCATAGAGGAGAGGAGTTTGATTCTCTGGACTTTACCTGTGAAGCAGCAGCAGAGGAGAGTCCAGATGAGGACGGAGATCAAAGTCATGTTTTTGATGAGGAGGATTTCTGTGTCTTCTGTTGTCATGAAGGACAGCTGTCAGTCATCCAGTGTTCAACTCTCAGGACTATAAACTCTCCCAGAGCACTGGAGCATGGTGCTGCTGATGCAAAGTGGCTCTCTATGGAAATGTATGAGAGACCACGTTCTCAGTACTGACCGGACTCACTGGGACTCTGCTTCTGTTTTTACCTTGCTACAGCTTTAAATCTGCACTTTCTATCATTCCACCACTTTAACAGAATTGAACTTCAGATTATGACATCTTTATTGTTCCAATAATGCCGATGCTGTTAATGCTGTAAGCCAATAAAGATATTTTTTTTATTTAGATCAAATGTTTCTTTCATGGATCCCTGTACACTAACAACAGATGTCTAATTCCATATTTTCACATGTGCAGGATTATAACCAATGGCAAAATAAGATTTTGTCAGCATTGTTGATACTTAATACAATCTAAAAAATGTAGCATGAGTGAATAATGTGCATACAGCCTGTTTCATCGGGTTTCCTCAAACTGGACACTTTTTCATGTTTGTGTGAGAAAGACATGAAACAACATTGTTCACACACATTTAAAAAATCCTTTTTCCATCAGAGTCAGTTTTAAAAAACTTCCTGAGCTCAAGGAGACACTCAGACGTGTGGGGGAACGTATTTTAATTTGGGTGGGGCTGACCTGGACACGTGTATGTGCACAACAACTTATGTGGATGTTCATATAATGTTTAGAAAAATCAACTGACATATGTTGGAAACTCTTTCTAGTTAAATCTAGACAGCTAAATCTTCCTCAAACATGTGATTGATGATATTTAACCTCATCTGCTAAAGACTTGGTCAAACCTGCAAAACTGGAATGAAAAGAAATCTAAAATATACAGGCTGAACATGCATGCTACTGCTCTCCGTCTGCACTCTCTCATTACCTGTCTTAATCTTTCTTTACCTCTTCTCACTCTCTGATTACATGTTTCATTGATTCAATTTTTTATTTTGATTATTTCAACACAATAAAGACCAGTTCATCAAATCAGTTGTTGTCATGTATGTTACTGTAAACTGATGTTGATGCTTAATAGTTCCATTAAATCCAGAAAAACTGAAAAAAGTTGAGATCGAGTTTCAAAAATCTTAGGTAAAGTTTAGGAAAAGAATAAAATGTAGAACAAAAATTTTAATATCTCTCCTCATTCTTCAGAAAAAATAAAACTAATCAGATAATCATTTATCAGTTCTAATTGTGACCCAACATCATCAATGTTAACTAATAATTTTCTTCAAATTCCTTCAAGCATTTGTGACGACATGAACTTCTTCTTTACGCTAATCATGTATTATTTTTTTTGTAACAAGGTTGATCAATAAAGTTAGATCTTCAGGATCATTAGATATAATGTATGTGTCTTATAAACAAAGTGTTCCATTGATAGAAATTTGTGTTATGTTAAAATAGATTCAGGAGTGTTCAGAAAGTAAAATGAATCTGAGTAAATCTACAAAATCTAATAAGAAATCATTTGAATTATAAAATGGGATATTATCAGCATATTATGTAAGATTAGTATCAGTATTTGCAGTTTGTTGGCAAAATATTACATAACTTATGTGTTTTCATATGAACACAAGGTCTTTAAAACATGTAGTGTGTTTACATTTGTAGAAAACTAAACTCTGACTTAAATATGAATAATATGAAATTAAAAGGACATCTAAACTACTTTAAAAAACTTGAAAGTAAATTTTCTATTTCAAAGCAAACGAAAAAAGTGTTAATGTCTTGTTATCTGTAATAACTCATCTACCTTTCAACTAATCTACAATGGATGTATCAAACTTATTTCCTACTCTATTTCAACAAAGTTACCATTAGGACTTACTACGCTATACATCATATTTACTGATGGTCTTCTGTTATATGGACTTCACTGTCTGTTAAATGTCTAAAGTGTCTGTATTTCTGTGCAGCTGTTGATTCAGATCAGTTGCTCTCCAGCTGAGGGAGGTGTTTGTACGACGTTGTATCACTGTGTGAACGGGTAACTGTAACCACTCTGTAGACAATAGTAAACTCCTGCATCCTCAATCTGAACTGTACTGATGGTCAAAGTGAAGTCAGTTCCAGATCCACTCCCACTGAAACGATTTGAAACTCCAGACTGACGAGTTGTGGCATAATGAATCAAAAGTTTGGGAGATTCTCCGGGTTTCTGAAGGTACCAGTGAAGGTAGCTGCCCATACTTGAACTGGCTTTACATCTGATAGAGACAGTCTGTCCTGGAACAACAGACTGAGCTTTAGGAGACTGAGTCAGGATGATTTCTCCTGATGAATCTGGAAAACATGAAAAAGAGGAGAAGGGTTATTGAGACAAATCCAGTTTGGAGAAAGATGATCAACATCCAAACAGAAGAGTATCATTTCTTTAACATGGAGAATAGATGGAAGAAGGTAAATGCTGCTTGTTTCAGTGTTTCTCCATCATAGCAGAACATCATTGTGGTGAACCTGGTTGCATCCTGAAGCAAAGTTTTCAGAAGAGAGTCTCACCCTGAACAAGGAGCCCCAGGGTGGCCAGCAGTAGAGTCAGTGACATCCTCATTGTGCTGCCGGCGTGTCAGTGGCTCCGAAAGGTCTGGACAGCCACTGATCAACACTGGCCTCTTAACGGCTGGGAGCAGAGAGGAAGGACACATATGCAAACACACAGAGTCAGTGAACTGTAGCTGTCCTCAACATATCATGGTGTTTCCCCCTCAGTGCAGCTGTTGCTTCATTGCACACACAGAACTTCAGTGTTTCATGAAACATAGATTCAACTTAAGAACCATAATGAGTGATAATATAAGAATAATACCTTACAATAGTGATGTACATCCATATTTGGGAGTTGCATTGTTGTGTTTGAGAACTTTTCACAGAACATTTTTATCTTTTCCTCAAATACGCTACAGTCAGTTCACCCAAAGTACCTGTTATATAAATTAGTTTCTCGTTGCCCAGTGGTATCTCTCCATGAACATATGATTTAATATTCAGGATCCTGAGATTTCTGCCTCCACCCCAATAAAATGCAGGTGGAAGAAATTTCATTTGCAGAGCTTTCAGCAAAGACAAAGCATTTTAAAACTTGAGCAGCAACATGTTTTTTTTTCTCAAGAACTCAATGGAGGTGAATAGATGATCCAAAGAACACAGTAATACAGGAACAATTTAACTCTGTGAACAGTTTTCATAGAGAGTATTTCTTCAGAGCAGTGTGTGAACATTTCATTCACCTCCTTTGTATGAGGTTGAGAAATCTCAGTGACGTTTCAAAACCTGGACTAATAAATCATACTGCTGCCTTTTACATTAAGGAAACTAATGAACAACCTTGATTTTTCCCCCAATAATTGTCAGATTTTTGTGTCTTTATTATGCTGTTACCTGTGGTGGATTAAGTCGGTCATGGGCCCCGAGTCTAAGCTTTGTGTGGGCCCCTCCATGGCTATCATGGGATGTGTAGCAATAGTTTGGGTGATTTTCTATTATTTCTGTGAGTGAATCAGGCAAGAAAACACATTGACAATCTATCATAAACAATATAAATGATATATTAAATGATCTAATTATGATAAATAATGAAATATACATACCATGTCTGCTAAACAATTGACCTTTTCTGTCCCGCTCCCAATTCCCACTGTCCCCCTGCCCCATGAGCTGTTGTTACATCTGCAATAACCACATTATGAGCTGTTGAGTCTTGTTACTGAAACATATTACCCCACTGTTACCATCTTAATGATCAGTTACAGTGTACAGTATTACTTATTGAGGTCAGTCATGAGCCACACAGAGCCATATCTCACTAACAGTCACAGTCTGGTTCATTGTCTCTTTAATGAGTAAAATGTGATCATATCCTAATGTGGTCTGAACTGATGTTGAGAAACTGTGATGTTAAACTTCATTGATATTAATAGATTTAATTGCGCACTAGGTCTTTATAATAAAACTGTTTGTGTAGGACCAATAATTATTTGTTATTTGTTATTTTTTTTATGATTATTCCAGTGTGTGTGCGTGTGTGTGTGTGTGTGTGTGTGTGTGTGTGTGTGTGTGTGTGTGTGTGTGTGTGTGTGTGTGTGTGTGTGTGTGTCCTCAGTGAAGTGTATCAGTCTCTGCAGTAGCTTCCAGCTGCAGCAGTCAGTTCAGTTTCTGTTCAGTCTGACTGAGGGAGGTTTTTGTACGACGCTTTTTCACTGTGTGAACACACTCTGACTGTTGATAAGATGAGCACTCTGACAGTAGTAAACTGCTGCATCTTCAGTCTGGACTCCACTGATGGTCAGTGTGAAGTCAGAGTTTGATCCACTGCCTGTAAAACGACCTGGAATCCCTGATGCTCGAGTGGTAGCAGCATAAATGAGCAGTTTAGGCGTTTCTCCATCTCTCTGTTGGTACCAGGCCAAAGCATGGTAGCTGCTCCAAGTATAGACATTCTGACTGATCCTACATGTGATGGTGGCGGAGCGTCCCAGAGCAGAGCTCACTGCTCCAGACTGAGTCACTGTGACCTGGCCTCTGGACTCTGAGGATACAGAGACAAAAACATAAAGCAGCGTCATGGTTTTGTGGGCTTCATTTCAGAGGGACGGATGTTCATAGAGGAGAGGAGTTTGATTCTCTGGACTTTACCTGTGAAGCAGCAGCAGAGGAGAGTCCAGATGAGGACGGAGATCAAAGTCATGTTTTTGATGAGGAGGATTTCTGTGTCTTCTGTTGTCATGAAGGACAGCTGTCAGTCATCCAGTGTTCAACTCTCAGGACTATAAACTCTCCCAGAGCACTGGAGCATGGTGCTGCTGATGCAAAGTGGCTCTCTATGGAAATGCTCTGACTGACTCCAACAGGGACTTGGATTCCTCTCATGATGCTGTTTATCAATGGATCAATCACTTTATCAGAGTATTGATTAGGAATGTGTCAGTGCTCATTTGTATAAGGCTTTGGTTTCAGTTTGATGGACACATTTTCTTCTAGAATATTTAGTGAATTCCCCTAATTCACTACCACAGAGATCAACATCACTGTGGGACACATTTAAACAAAATTATTATGTCTCATTAGTCATAATCTACAATAAACATGTGTTTATGATCTTTATTACATTTGTCATTCTTTATTGGAGAGTTGTTCTTTTGAAATATCTTATTTCATTGTTTTAATGTAACATGAATTAATACAGCTTATTTCACAAAAAAGATTAAATATATATTCATAGTTTATGTTTTAGACACTTTAACCAGCTATTAGATAAACTGGGTAAACTGGGAATGTGTTTGCTGAGTTTGTTTGTGTCAAAGTCAGAGAGCCGTGTCTCTCTACAGTGAGAGGTTTTTGTACGGCGGCTCAATGAGTTTGTATCACTGTGGTACACGTTCGGTGGAGGAACCAGACTGGATGTTGGAAGTAAGTCAAATCTTTATATTTTTTATCATTTCAGGACATATTTGTCTTTTTATATATATTTCAGGAAGAATTCTTGATTTTTCATATTAATGTATATCTTCTGCAGAAATACTTTACACTCAGAGACAAACATTGCATCAGGAATATAAATTCAAAACCTGATTGAAGTGAATTTAAAATATCAAGACAGAATATGACTTGATATGTATATGAATGGTAAAGTTTCATCTTGAGGGCTTGTAGGTTTAGTTCAGTGTGTCAAAGTCAGAGAGCCGTGTCTCTCTACAGTGAGAGGTTTTTGTACGGCGGCTCAATGAGTTTGTATCACTGTGGTTGACTTTGGTGGAGGAACCAGGCTGGATGTTGGAAGTAAGTTTCTGTACAAATACTAAATACAATATTGTAAAGTAATGTTTTAAATTCAGTTTTTAAATGTCTGAAGTAGACAGGTATAGTTTGTTTTAATATTAACACTTGAAGTATTCATGTTTGTACTTGTCCTCCTTCATCATGGAGGCTAACTCTTTGTTCTTTACACATTCCTGTCAAACTGAAATTCAAACAGCTTGAAGTGCAGAAAAGATAAAACTGCAAACCTTTTTGTACAAATGTTTCATTTTTAAGATTCACTTTTACTTTTCTATGTCAGAAATAAATATTTTTAAATGAATTAAGATAAAATTTTATAGTCAAATTGAACGTAGTGAAGATAAAGATGAGTAAACGTTCAAAATATCTTCATAGTGTTATATATTGTTCTAAAGTTACAGTTTGGTAATGATGATTGAAATTCATATGAAGAACATTTGATTGTAGTCAGTTCATTTTCTGTGTTTGTTCATGTTTCCACTAAATACTTTAAAGTAATGTATAGTTCAGGTTTTGGATGATTTTGATGATACAGTTTTTGATATTTTATTTCCAGTGTAGTTTGATATATTTCAGCTCATTCTGTATGATGATTCTCTCTGTGCTGATATGCATGAGAGGCTTCTTAAAGGGAAGTGAAACAATGTGTGAGTGAGTGACTGGTGGAGCAGAAAAACCATCTGACAGAAACTCCTTAAAGGAGAAAATCAACTCTCACACAGTAAAGGTGTCCAAGTGTCTGCTGCTTGATTGACAGCTGTGTGGTCCCTGTCCTCTAAGCTGATTGGTGTCTCCTAGGTGATGTCCGTCCCACCCTGACGGTGCTGCCCCCCTCCAGTAAGGAGCTGCAGCAGGGGAAGGCCACGCTCATGTGTCTGGCCAACAAGGGCTTCCCCTCAGACTGGAGTCTGTCCTGGAAGGTGGACGGCAGCAGCAGCAGCAGCAGCAGCAGCTGGGAGCAGAGCAGGAGCCCCGGGGTGCTGAAGGACGGCCACTACAGCTGGAGCAGCACCCTGAGGCTCTCTGCAGACCACTGGAGGAAGGTGGGCTCTGTGACCTGTGAGGCCACCCAGGGCTCCCAGACTCCGCTCTCAGAGACACTGAGGAGAGACAAGTGTTCCCAGTTCTGACCTGACTCACTGGGACTACTACTACTGGTTTTACTCTGCTACTGCTCTCTGCCTTTTTCTTTTTCTCATGACATATTTGAACAATAATGTGTTTTCAGCTCAATAATATTCCTATGAGACAGTACAACTTCACCAAAGGACTCGACATGAAAAGTCAGCAGAATTAACACATTGTCATCTTTCACTGCTTGCTGTAATATTGATGTTCCATTAAAGAATAAAAATATATTCATCAGATCAAATTTGTCAGTTTATCATTAAATACTGTATATTCATATTTGTATATATTGCTGTGTAAAACAGTGGATCCTTTTATTCCAAACACACTGAGTTGTTTCAGGGTCAGATAGCTGGATTTTAACATATCAGGTGATGATGTTAGAAATATTGCTCAGTGTCCTACTCTGTACTGAACTGTGCTGTATCATTTTTTTGATGATTTAATCAACAGGAGGAGATTCAAATTGTTTTGAGATTCATAAACTTTGTTAACAATAAAATTCAATTTATAAAAACAGTTCATTTTATTCTCTGTAGAGCAGAAATTATTTCATAATTTTCTGCTATGAGTTTGACAAAAGTAACTTTGTTTTCTTCAAAGCAAATGTGGAAAATATAAATATAAATGTTGTCATTCCTAAACATTTGTAAGTTTTTTTATCGAATCACTGAGTATATGTTTTTATGTTACAGCGACAATAATGTTTAAGAGCTAAAATTATGCAGCTGTCATGCTGACTTTCAATAACAAAAAATATTTAACATAAATATGAAAAATATATTCTTGCTGAAAGTGTTATTGCGGTGTTAGTTAAACAATTTATGTTAATCCATCATGTAGTGTTTTAATGTCTGTGCAGCTGTTGATTCAGATCAGTTCCTCTCCAGCTGAGGGAGGTTTTTGTACGACGTTGTATCACTGTGTGAACACATCCTGACTGCTGATTTCATGAAAACTCTGACAGTAGTAAACTGCTGCATCTTCAGTCTGGACTCCACTGATGGTCAGAGTGAAGTCAGAGTTTGATCCACTGCCTGTAAAACGACCTGGAATCCCTGATGCTCGAGTGCTAGCAGCATAAATGAGCAGTTTAGGAGTTTCTCCATCTCTCTGTTGGTACCAGGCTAACTCATCCCCACCATAAACCGTCTGCCCCCGTTGCCAAGTGCTTGCTCATGGTGGTACTGTTGGGTCTCTGTAAATGTTGTAATGTTATAAGGAGTTCGGTCTAGACCTTCTCTATTTGAGAGTGTCCTGAGATAACTTCTGTTATGAATTGGCGCTATACAAATTGAATTGATTAATCATATATTTGCATATCAGGTGGTTGCTGGGTTTAGAGTATCTATATCTTTGCTATATGGGAAATGTTCCTGCATAATACTTTGCTAAGTAGTATATTCCCTCATGGCTTGAGGTGCTCATAATGAATAGCCACATGGCAAAACCCACACATAGCAGTCCACTAGATAGTATATTCCGCTGGGGCCAAGGTGCTTCAGGGGAATGGCCACACCGTGGCTGTGTAAGGTCCACACATAGAAGATTGTTTCACTGATGGCGTCAGGCTCCTTTCTGTGCTGTTTTGGGGGGTTAAGGTATTTGCGCATCACTCCCCAATATCTCTATGTGAACATATCCGCGGGGAGTGATGAGGTCGGAGCATAGACTCCAAAATCTAAATATGCTATACTGCTTAATAAACATTCCAAACGTGAGTTGGCTGAATGAAATAAATAAAAAAACGGGTGAAAAATGTGTATACAGCCTGTTTCATCAGGTTTCCCCATACTGGACACTTTTTTGTGTGTTTGTGAGAAAGATGTGAAACAACATTGTTCACACACATTAAAAAAATACTTTTTCCATCAGAGTCAGTTTTTAAAGAACTTACTGAGCTCAAGGAGACACTCAGACGTGTGGGGGAACGTATTTTAATTTGGGTGGGGCTGACCTGGACACGTGTATGTGCACAACAACTTATGTGGATGTTCATATTAATGTTTAGAAAAAACCACTGACATATGTTGGGAACTCTTTCTAGTTAAATCTAGACAGCTAAATCTCTCTCAAACAACTCTCTCTCTCTCTCTCTCTCTCTCTCTCTCTCTCTCTCCTTGCTGCATTTTTGAGTCTTCAGATAGTTCAAAACAATACATCAACTTGAGTCTGACCTGTGGTCTCTCTCTCCCCCTGTTCTGTCTATATTGAGCTGTCTAATCAATGAAAAAGGCATAAAGACCCAAATATTATGTTAAAAGAGAAATTATGGTAGGTTTTATGTCTCTGAAAAAATATAAAAAGGTCACAACATATAACATCACATACATTTCTGCTCAAGCTCCATTCAGTCGCTGTTCTGGAGCTTTTGATCAAATCCCATGGTCTTCCTCAGCAGATTGAGTTCACCCAGTTGTCATGGAATATTTGAACTTTGATGCCAACATTGACAAGAAGTCCTGAAAATGCTCAGAGGAATGGGAATTTGAACAACTACAATTCAATGACAACTGGGAGACTCCATCTGCTGAAGAAGATCATGTGATATGATTGAAAGCTCCACAACAGTTAGTGGATGGATGTTGTACAGAGATTGTCTGGGTATTTCCAACGTCAACCAATAACTTTCAGTCTCAATGTCTTTGTGTGGTATTTTAGTTGCATATAAAAGAAAATGTGTTTTTTTATGTTGATATATTTATATCACGTAGGTCACTTTTGTCTTGTTATGTCTCCAGTTAATCTTTATTTTATTTATCTATTTTAATACTTTATTAACTTTGAGGAATGTACAGGTTTTGTTTGCTCCATCTTTGATTATTAAGGTTTCTGATGTTAGTCTTTATACTCTTTGTTAATTGGATATAGTTGAAATAGCTGTGATCCAGAATAAAGCAGAGGTCAAAGGTCATGACCAAGACAGCTCTCATTAACTCTCTCATTGGCTTCTCTTGATAATTTTACAAACCAGATACATTTGTCACTGAACTTGTTTTAATAAATGTTGACTGGTTGTGTGTGTGTGTGTGTGTGTGTGTGTGTTTGTGTGTGTGTGTGTGTGTGTGTGTGTGTGTGTGTGTGTCCTCAGTGAAGTGTATCAGTCTCTGCAGTAGCTTCCAGCTGCAGCAGTCAGTTCAGTTTCTGTTCAGTCTGACTGAGGGAGGTTTTTGTATGACGCTTTTTCACTGTGTGAACACATTCTGACTGTTGATAACATGAAAACTCTGACAGTAGTAAACTGCTGCATCTTCAGTCTGGACTCCACTGATGGTCAGAGTGAAGTCAGAGTTTGATCCACTGCCTGTAAAACGACCTGGAATCCCTGATGGTTGATATCTTGCCCCATATATAAGCATTTTAGGAGTTCCTCCATCTTTCTTTTGGTACCAGGCTAGAATGTGGTGGCCATTATAAGAAACATCCTGACTGGTCTTACATGTGATGGTGACGGAGCCTCCTAGAGCAGAGCTCACTGCTCCAGACTGAGTCACTGTGACCTGGCCTCTGGACTCTGAGGATACAGAGACAAAAACATAAAGCAGCGTCATGGTTTTGTGGGCTTCATTTCAGAGGGACGGATGTTCATAGAGGAGAGGAGTTTGATTCTCTGGACTTTACCTGTGAAGCAGCAGCAGAGGAGAGTCCAGATGAGGACGGAGATCAAAGTCATGTTTTTGATGAGGAGGATTTCTGTGTCTTCTGTTGTCATGAAGGACAGCTGTCAGTCATCCAGTGTTCAACTCTCAGGACTATAAACTCTCCCAGAGCACTGGAGCATGGTGCTGCTGATGCAAAGTGGCTCTCTATGGAAATGCTCTGACTGACTCCAACAGGGACTTGGATTCCTCTAATGATGCTGTTTATCAATGGATCAATCACTTTATCAGAGTATTGATTAGGAATCTGTCAGTGCTCATTTGTATGAGGCTTTGCTTTCAGTTTGATGGACACATTTTCTTCCAGAATATTTAATGAATTCTCCCTAATTCACTACCACACAGATCAACATCACTGTGGGACACATTTAAAAATTTATATTATCTTTTCTTTATTTTATATTAATCATAACCTACAATAAACATATGTTTATGATCATTATTTACATTTGTCATTATTTATTGGAGAGTTGTTCTTTTGAAATATCTTATTTCATTGTTTTAATGTAACATTAATTAATAAAGATTATTTCACAAAAAAAATTAAATACATATTCATAGTTTATGTTTTAGACACTTTAACCAGTTATTAGATAAACTAGGTAAACTGGGAATGTGTTTTCTGAGTTTGTTTGTGTCAAAGTCAGAGAGCCGTGTCTCTCTACAGTGAGAGGTTTTTGTACGGCGGCTCAATGAGTTTGTATCACTGTGGTACACGTTCGGTGGAGGAACCAGACTGGAAGTTAACTGTAAGTACATTTAACTCCTTTAACAACAAATAATTTGTATGTATTCTGTTTAAATCTCATAGCTGTCGACCTTAAAGGAATATTTTGCCTAATATTTGAAATCTAATGTGTTTCTAACAATTCTTGAAGGCTGCAGAGTGTCATTAACCAGACTACAATCCACTCCAATTGATAATGTTTTGCATTTAAGCTTAATTTTCTACATTCTTATCAGTTAATTGTAGAAAACGACTCAGCATTACTCTGTAAGAAGAGAAAGTCTTTAAGTTTACGTTTTACTGTTTACGATCAAGATCTCTGCCAATAGTTTTGGTTCAGTGTTTAATGTGTATGGGTAATACTCAATCTTACTCTCAGAGTAACAATATTAAAGCCATTCCACATATTTTATTATGAGAATGTCATGAGTTTGAAGTAGTTCAGTAGTTAACTAAATTAATTTGAATGTTTCTGACTTTTCAATGATGATTCCTGCTTACATGAAGAAAACAAACACAAATCATCATTTATCAGGTTTTAGCTTGACACAAGAAATATTTGAGATGGTTAAAACAATAACAGTGTCACAATCTTCAATTCAATTCAATTTTCAATTCAATTTTATTTGTATAGCGCCAATTCATAACAGAAGTTATCTCAGGACACTTTTCAAATAGAGCAGGTCTAGACCGAACTCTTTAACATTAATTACAGAGACCCAACAGTACCACCATGAGCAAGCACTTGGCGACAAGGGCAAGGAAAAACTGCCTGTTAAAAGGCAAAAAAATCTTCATCTCATGTTTAACAAGGAATCTTTGACTTTTTACTTTATTATTTAAAAACTATACACTGGACTAAAAGTGAGCCAGTTTTAACTTTTTATCTTTAGTACTGAAACCTGTCTGTTGTCATGGTTCAGCAGTGGCGCCTGTCTGTTGCCATGGTTACTGAGCTCAGAGAGGGAAGTGAAACCTTTATGACCAGTTTCATTCAGTCTGAAGAAGACCATCAGAACTAGAAGCCTCCTCTGCTGCAACCAACAGGATGGAGTTCAGTTTACCTCATATAAACTTTATTAATCTCTCTCTCTGCAGTGGGTCGAGTCGTCCCCACCCTGACGGTGCTGCCCCCCTCCAGTGAGGAGCTGCAGCAGGGGAAGGCCACGCTCATGTGTCTGGCCAACAAGGGCTTCCCCTCAGACTGGAGTCTGTCCTGGAAGGTGGACGGCAGCAGCAGCAGCAGCAGCAGCTGGGAGCAGAGCAGGAGCCCCGGGGTGCTGAAGGACGGCCACTACAGCTGGAGCAGCACCCTGAGGCTCTCTGCAGACCACTGGAGGAAGGTGGGCTCTGTGACCTGTGAGGCCACCCAGGGCTCCCAGACTCCGCTCTCAGAGACACTGAGGAGAGACCAGTGTTCCCAGTTCTGACCTGACTCACTGGGACTCTGATACTGGCTTTACTCTGCTACTGCTCTCTGCCTTTTTCTTTTTCTCATTATATATTTGAACAATAATGTGTTTTCAGCTCAATAATATTCCTATGAGACAGTACAACTTCACCAAAGGACTCGACATGAAAAGTCAGCAGAATTAACACATTGTCATCTTTCACTGCTTGCTGTAATACTGATGTTCCATTAAAGAATAAAAATATATTCATCAGATCAAATTTGTCCGTTTATCATTAAATACTGTATATTAATATTTGTATATATTGCTGTGTAAAACAGTGGATCCTATTATTCCAAACACACTGAGTTGTCTCAGGGTCAGATAGTTGGATTATAACATATCAGGTGATGATGTAAGAAATATTTGTCCTACTCTGTACTGAACTGTGCTGTATCACATCATTTTTAAAATATTTAATCAACAAGAAGAGACTCAAATTGTTTGTGATTCATAAACGGTGTTCATAATAATATATTATTTATGAAACCAATTCATTTTGTTCTGTTGAGAGCTCAAATTATTTCAACAAAAATTACTTTTTTAAAAGCAAATGTAAAAAATATAGATTTTGTCATTCCCAAACATTTGTAATTTTTTTTATAGATTCACTGAGTATATGTTTTTATGTTACTCTAAAATTATGCAGCTGTCATTCTGATTTTCAGCAATCTTCCTTTTTTCATCAGGAATGGCACGAAAATTACTCCTAAAAAATATATTGAAGAAAAATATGAAAAATATTTTCTTGTTGAAAGTTAAAATGTATGTCAATCCATCATGTAGTGTTTTAATGTCTGTGCAGCTGTTGATTGAGATCAGCTCCTCTCCAGCGGAGGGAGGTTTTTGTACGACGCTTTTTCACTGTGTGAACAACCACTGACTGTTGATATAGTGATAACTCTGACAGTAGTAAACTGCTGCATCTTCAGTCTGGACTCCACTGATGGTCAGAGTGTAATCACTACCAGATCTGCTCCCACTGAAACGATCTGAAACTCCAGACTGACGGGTTGAACCACAGGTAATGAGGAGTTTAGGAGATTCTCCAGGTTTCTGAAGGTACCAGTTGAAGCAGTAACTAGTGCTTGGACTAACGTTACATCTGATAGAGACAGTCTGTCCTGGAACAACAGACTGAGCTTTAGGAGACTGAGTCAGGATGATTTCTCCTGATGAATCTGGAAAACATGAAAAAGAGGAGAAGGGTTATTGAGACAAATCCAGTTTGGAGAAAGATGATCAACATCCAAACAGAAGAGTATCATTTCTTTAACATGGAGAATAGATGGAAGAAGGTAAATGCTGCTTGTTTCAGTGTTTCTCCATCATAGCAGAACATCATTGTGGTGAACCTGGTTGCATCCTGAAGCAAAGTTTTCAGAAGAGAGTCTCACCCTGAACAAGGAGCCCCAGGGTGGCCAGCAGTAGAGTCAGTGACATCATCATTGTGCTGCCGGCGTGTCAGTGGCTCTGAAAGGCCTGGACAGCCACTGATCAACACTGGCCTCTTAACGGCTGGGAGCAGAGAGGAAGGACACATATGCAAACACACAGAGTCAGTGAACTGTAGCTGTCCTCAACATATCATGGTGTTTCCCCCTCAGTCGCTGAGAGCATTGTACTACATATTTTACATATTTACCTGTAGAGGATATTGAAACATCTTGTAGTTACAGCTGTGAGCAGTAATGTGAGTATTCTGAAGGTCTTTATGTTGCACTTTAAGGATTTCTGGTAGATGTTGACTGAAAAGTTCACCCTAAATACCTGTAATATAAATTAGTTTCTCTTTGTCCTGTGGTATCTCTCCATGAACATATGATTTAATATTCAGGATTTCCTGAGATTTCTGCCTCCACCCCAATAAAATGCAGGTGGAAGAAATTTAATTTGCAGAGCTTTCAGCAAAGACAAAGCATTTTAAAACTTGAGCAGCAACATGTTTTTTTCTCAAGAACTCAATGGAGGTGAATAGATGATCCAAAGAACACAGTAATACAGGAACAATTTAACTCTGTGAACAGTTTTAATAGAGAGTATTTCTTCAGAGCAGTGTGTGAACATTTCATTCACCTCCTTTGTATGAGGTTGAGAAATATCAGTGACGTTTCAAAACCTGGATAAATAAATCATACTGCTGCCTTTTATATTAAGGAAACTAATGAACAACCTTGATTTTCCCCCAATAATTGTCAGTTTTTTGTGTCTTTATTATGCTGTTACCTGTGGTGGATTTAGTCGGTCATGGGCCCCTAGGCTATGCTTTGTGGGGGCCTCTCCGTGGCTTTTGTGTGATGTGTAGCAATAGTTTGGGTGATTTTCGATTGTTTCTGTGATAATCTATCATAAACAACATAAATGATATATTAAATTATCTTATTCTGATAAATGATGAAATATACATCTTATGTCTGCTAAACAATTTACTTTTTCTGTCCCTGCCCCATGAGCTGTTGTTACATCTGTAATAACCACATTATGACCTGTTGAGTCCTGTTACTGAAACATATTACCCCACTGTTACCATCTTAATGTGTATGTGTGTGTGTGTGTGTGTGTGTGTGTGTGTGTGTGTGTGTGTGTGTGTGTGTCCTCAGTGAAGTGTATCAGTCTCTGCAGTAGCTTCCAGCTGCAGCAGTCAGTTCAGTTTCTGTTCAGTCTGACTGAGGGAGGTTTTTGTACGACGCTTTTTCACTGTGTGAACAACCACGGACCATTGATGTAATGAGCACTCTGACAGTAGTAAACTGCAGCATCTTCAGTCTGGACTCCACTGATGGTCAGAGTGAAGTCAGAGTTTGATCCACTGCCTGTAAAACGACCTGGAATCCCTGATGCGCGATATGTTGCCCTATTAATAAGCAGTTTAATGGCTTCTCCATTTCTTTGTTGGTACCAGGCTAAAAGGTCTTTGTTGTCCCAAAGATTCACTTTTGGATTGGTCCTACATGTGATGGTGACGGAGCCTCCCAGGGCAGAGCTCACTGCTCCAGACTGAGTCACTGTGACCTGGTCTCTGGACTCTGAGGATACAGAGACAAAAACATAAAGCAGCGTCATGGTTTTGTGGGCTTCATTTCAGAGGGACGGATGTTCATAGAGGAGAGGAGTTTGATTCTCTGGACTTTACCTGTGAAGCAGCAGCAGAGGAGAGTCCAGATGAGGACGGAGATCAAAGTCATGTTTTTGATGAGGAGGATTTCTGTGTCTTCTGTTGTCATGAAGGACAGCTGTCAGTCATCCAGTGTTCAACTCTCAGGACTATAAACTCTCCCAGAGCACTGGAGCATGGTGCTGCTGATGCAAAGTGGCTCTCTATGGAAATGCTCTGACTGACTCCAACAGGGACTTGGATTCCTCTCATGATGCTGTTTATCAATGAATCAATCACTTTATCAGAGTATTGATTAGGAATGTGTCAGTGCTCATTTGTATGAGGCTTTGCTTTGGGTTAATATATTTCATGTCACTGTAATTGTTATTTCTAACAGTTTGTACATATAAAGTTGACCAAGAAGTATTTTGTCTTACAAAAGTATTATTAAAAGTTTAAATATTTCACTCCAAATACAGGACCAACAATTGTTGAGAGGTTTAACTTGATTTACATATTTCACACATTGTATGTCACAACAGATAATCTTAAAACATCACTATTAAAACATATATTTAACTGTGAGTAGGTTTGAATTAATGATTTTCAATACACAACTCAGTAGTTAACAATGTTCAATTTGAATGTACAAAGCAAGCACACACCATCGAGGAATTTCCTTTTCTTTTTTGAAAAACAATAAAAACCTGCCATTTTTCATGCTCGGTAATATATTTTTTGCCTTTTTTTTAAACCTAACAGAGGAACAATGTGCCACTGTAACATTTTATCTTCAGTACTGAAACCTGTCTGTTGCCATGGTTCAGCAGTGATGCCTGTCTGTTGCCATGGCGACTGAGTTCAGAGAGGGAAGTGAAACATTTAAAATCCTTTTAAACTAAACTCTAAGCTTCTCCAAAATGTCTTCTCCCTCTCTCTCTCTCTCTCTCTCTCTCTCTCTCTCCCTCTCTCTCTCTCTCTCTCTCTCTCTCTGCAGTGGGTCGAGTCGTCCCCCACCCTGACAGTGCTGCCCCCTCCAGTGAGGAGCTGCAGCAAAGGGAAGAATATTATTATTTAAACAGAAGTCTCATTCTATTGTACATCTGCAATTATTTAATTAATATTAAAGCACAATGAGGGATATTTTGTATTTGGCTGTGGTCATTTTATTGAACAATTCTGACATAGGGGGAGAGTGGGGTAAGTTGAGCCAAAGGGTAAGTTGAGCCACCCCTTGTTGCTAGGAAATGGTAAAAAACATTGATCATGTGACCAAATATTTAGGAGGAAGGCTTCATTTCATGGAGTCTGTGAATGTAAGAACCACATGGGTAAAGTGGTTAGATATTTATTTCCAAAAAATCATTTTTCACTCTTGAAAGTGAATTGAGTCTATCATAAGTTTCATGAGAATTGTGTTTAGACCAAAGAAGATCATTTTAAATGTGTTTTATACATCAATTGTGGTATCTATGAGCTACAACATGAGCTCATAAACCTTGCATAAAAGTGCACCATTTTAGCTGTGGGGACTAATAAAGTTAAAATGGTAGCTCTGGGGTAAGTTGAGCCATTTGGCCAGGGGTAAGTTGAGCCGGTGGCTACAGCCAAAATACACTCAATAAGTGTATCCAAAAACATATTCTGTGTATATTCCAAAAACACAGCTGTTAATGTTTTCTTCCGAAGCGCACTTTAAGGCATTCTCATGTTAAAATGTTTTTTCACAAAACAGCTGTTTAGCAGTAATATGCAATAATAATAAAAAAAAAGTTTTGTACCTGTTACAAATAAATAAAATACACATGAATGGGAAGAAGTGAGTGTTATTTAGGGAGGGAGAAGATGAGGGAGGGGTGGGGTGGAGGTGGGGAGGAGGGTGCGGGGGAGGGAGTAGGGATACGGCTCAACTTACCCCGCTCCTATGCTCAACTTACCCCATGCACGGCCACTTTTTTTGGACATGCTATATTATCAAAACAGTTATGTTTACACTCATTCTGTTTGTTTGAAGGGATTCACAACATCCTAAAATATATGTATATATATTAGTTAGCAACAAAACTATGATTGCCTTGATGTAGTGATCCTAAATATGAAAAACGGCTCATCTTACCCCCACTCTCCCCGAATGGTATAATAATGCAGGATGGATTAATGTGGGAAAATACACAGGATGTGTGTAAAATGACCTTTGGATAAATATAAGATGGTCTGAAAAACAGTAGTATAAAGGGATATGACACAGAGGGAATCATTTGCTTTAATTTTAATTTTAAAAACATTCATATTTACTCTCTGCTTCTGTTTTTACCTTGATACAGCCTTAAATCTGCACTTTCTATCATTCCACCATTTTAACAAATTTGAACAAATTTGAACTTCAGATTATGACATTTTCATTGTCCCAATAATGCCAATGCTGTTAATGCTATTCATCAATCAAAAGATATTTTCTATCTTTTGATCAAATAATTTTTCATGGATGTTTACCAACAATAGATGTCTTATTCCATATTTCCACATGTGCAGGATTATAACCAATGTCAGAATAAGATTTTCATATCATTGTTGATAGTAAATACAATCTGGGAAAAATAGCTGCAAATAATAAATAACATAGCATGAGTGAAAAATGTGCACACATGCTGTTTCATTGGGTTTCCCCATACTGGACACTTTATGTGTATAATGTGTGTGTGCACAACAACATAGTAATGTTTATAAAAAAATGCTGACATATGTTGGAAACTCTTTCTAGTTAAATCTAGACAACTAAATCTCTCTCAAACATGTGATTGAAGATATTTAACCTCATCTGCTGAAGACTTGGTCAAACCTGCAAAACTGGAATGAAAAGCAATCTAAAATATACAGGCTGTACATGCATGGGCTGACTACCAAACTGCTCTCAATTCAATTCAAATTCAATTCAAAATGGGCTTTATTGGCATGAAAGTTTTTGCCAAAGCAAAAGCATCAAAATACAATACAATAAGTCGAAATATTCAGACAATACACAATATGAAAAATATATACATTATGAACATTATATTAGTTATATACAGTGTGTGTGTGTGTGTGTGTGTGTGTGTGTGTGTGTGTGTGTGTGTGTGTGTGTGTGTGTGTGTGTGTGTGTGTGTGTGTGTGTGTGCGTGTGCCTCAATCACTCACTGTCCCTCAGGTTGTGGCATGTTAACACATACTGGGCAGCAAGGTGTGCCCGCTCTCCTTCTCCGAGGAGTATTTTTAATTTGGAGAGGTCGTTCAGCTCTTTGAAATCTGGAACCAAAGAGCTGAACTTGTTCAAATAAATGTTTCTAGTATTATTTAATTTTGTACATTGTCGGAGAAAGTGCATCTCTGTCTCAACCTCACCTGTCGAACAGTGACCACATTTTCTGTTTTCTTTTGGTTGCCATGATTTTTTGTGCCTTCCTGTTTGGATTGGCGGTTTGTGGTCACTGAGCCTGTACTTGGTTAGGATCTGTCTCTGCTTTCTATCTCTGACAGTAGAGAGATATTCTGCTCATTCATAATCTCTTTTAAGGGCAAGATAACATTTTAATCTACTTTGGCTTTTAGTTGTTTCTTCCCAATGGTCCAGATAGCTTTCTTTACATTGTGCTATCATTTGCTTTACTCTGATTACTGTTTATAGAGCAGTAATGTTGTGAAGCTGGCCAGAGTGTGTCTGAGAGGGGGCAGTTAGCCTCAGTACCAACTGACATAGGGGACTCTTTTCTGGGCTCAGCTCTTGGGTTTGGAGGGCTTTGGAGTGGAGGGTGTCTCTGGGGCTGGATTTCAGGTGGTTAAAGAAGTTGAGTGTTCTCTTCTGAATGTTAATTATCAGTGGGTATCTGCCTAATTCTGCTCTACATGCATTTGTTGGTGTGTTTCTGTGTACGTGTAAAATGTATCTGCAGAATTCTGCATGTAGAGATTCTGTTGGATGTTTGTCCCAACGGGTAAAGCTCTGATGACTGAGTGGACCCCATACTTCACTACCGTACAGCGCAATGGGCTGGATGACACTATCAAATATTTTAAACCAGATTTTTATTGGAATATGGAAATTATAAAATGCTCTCTTAATTGCATATAGAGCTCTTCAAACTTTTTCTTTTAGTGCATTCACTGCCATGTTGAAACTCCCTGATGCTGTTATGGTTATACCAAGGTAGGTATAACTTATGCTGTGTTCAATGACATGATTATTGATGGTAAATTGCTGTTTGTTCTCATGACACCTGGGGCGTTTTTGAAAGATCATGACATTCTTTTTCTTCATGTTTACTGCCAGGGCCCAGTTACTACGTCCAGCTGTAGCTGTAGTCCTTGTTCAGTAGGAGACAGTAGAACAAGGATTGGACAGGATCTCTCTCTCTCTCTCTCTCTCTCTCTCTCTCTCTCTCTCTCTCTCTCTCTCTCTCTCTCCTTGCTGTATTTTTGAGTCTTCAGATAGTTAAAAACAAAACATCAACTCGAGTCTGACCTGTGGTCTCTCTCTCTCCCTGTTCTGTCTATATTGAGCTGTCTAATTAATGAAAAAGGCATAAAGCCCCAAATATTATGTTAAAAAGAGAAATTATGGTAGGTTTTATGTCTCTGATAAAATATAAAAAGGTCACAACATTTAACATGTTTAACAATCAAATACATTTCTGCTCAAGCTCCATTCAGTCGCTGTTCTGGAGCTTTTGATCAAATCCCATGGTCTTCCTCAGCAGATGGAGTTCACCCAGTTGTCAGGGAATATTTGAACTTTGATGTCAACATTGACAAGAAGTCCTGAAAATGCTCAGAGGAATGGGAATTTGAACAACTACAATTCAGTGACAACTGGGAGACTCCATCTGCTGAAGAAGATCATGTGATATGATTGAAAGCTCCACAACAGTTAGTGGATGGATGTTGTACAGAGATTGTCTGGGTATTTCCAACGTCAACCAATAACTTTCAGTCTCAATGTCTTTGTGTGGTTTTTTAGTTGCATATGAAAGAAAAAGTGTTTTTTATGTTGATATATTTATATCACGTAGGTCACTTTTGTCTTGTTATGTCTCCAGTTAATCTTTATTTTATTGATTCTTTTAACACAACTTGAGGGATGTACAGGTTTCGTTTGCTCCATCTTTGATTATGAAGGTTTCTGATATTAGTCTTTATACTCTTTGTTAATTGGATGTAGTTGAAATAGCTGTGATCCAGAATTAAGCAGAGGTCAAAGGTCATGACCAAGACAGCTTTCATTAACTCTCTCATTGGCTTCTCTTGATAATTTTACAAACCAGATAAGAACATGGGATTATAATGAGAAACTGTGAGGGAGAACGTAATTTGATTTCCTGCAAGATTATATTTTGTCACTGAACTTGTTTTAATACATGTTCACTGGTGGTGTGTGTGTGTGTGTGGGTGTGTGTGTGTGTGTGTGTGTGTGTGTGTGTGTGTGTGTGTGTGTGTGTGTGTGTGTGTGTGTGTGTCCTCAGTGAAGTGTATCAGTCTCTGCAGTAGCTTCCAGCTGCAGCAGTCAGTTCAGTTTCTGTTCAGTCTGACTGAGGGAGGTTTTTGTACGACGCTTTTTCACTGTGTGAACAACCACTGACTGTTGATAACATGAAAACTCTGACAGTAGTAAACTGCTGCATCTTCAGTCTGGACTCCACTGATGGTCAGAGTGAAGTCAGAGTTTGATCCACTGCCTGTAAAACGACCTGGAATCCCTGATGCTCGATATGTTGCCCTTTCGATAAGCAGTTTAGGAGTTTCTCCATCTCTCTGTTGGTACCAGGCTAAATAGTGGGTGCTCCCACTAGTATAGACATTCGGACTGGTCCTACATGTGATGGTGGCGGAGCCTCCCAGAGCAGAGCTCACTGCTCCAGACTGAGTCACTGTGACCTGGCCTCTGGACTCTGACGATACAGAGACAAAAACATAAAGCAGCGTCATGGTTTTGTGGGCTTCATTTCAGAGGGACGGATGTTCATAGAGGAGAGGAGTTTGATTCTCTGGACTTTACCTGTGAAGCAGCAGCAGAGGAGAGTCCAGATGAGGACGGAGATCAAAGTCATGTTTTTGATGAGGAGGATTTCTGTGTCTTCTGTTGTCATGAAGGACAGCTGTCAGTCATCCAGTGTTCAACTCTCAGGACTATAAACTCTCCCAGAGCACTGGAGCATGGTGCTGCTGATGCAAAGTGGCTCTCTATGGAAATGCTCTGACTGACTCCAACAGGGACTTGGATTCCTCTCATGATGCTGTTTATCAATGGATCAATCACTTTATCAGAGTATTGATTAGGAATGTGTTAGTGCTCATTTGTATGAGGCTTTGCTTTCAGTTTGATGGACACATTTTCTTCCAGAATATTTAGTGAATTCCCCCTAATTCACTACCACACAGATCAACATCACTGTGGGACACAATTAAACAAATATATTATCTATTATTTATTTTATATTCATCATAATATACAATAAACATATGTTTATGATCATTATTTACATTTGTCATCATTTATTGGAGACTTTTACTTAGAAATATCTTGTTTCATCGTTTCAATGTAACATGAATTAATACAGCTTTTATCATACAAAAAAGATTAAATATATATTCATAGTTTATTTTTTAGACACTTTAACCAGTTATTAGATGAACTGGGTAAACTGGGAATGCGCTTGCTGAGTTTGTTTGTGTCAAAGTCAGAGAGCCGTGTCTCTCTACAGTGAGAGGTTTTTGTACGGCGGCTCAATGAGTTTGTATCACTGTGGTGGACTTTTGGTGGAGGAACCAGACTGGATGTTGGAAGTAAGTCAAATCTTTAATTTTTTTATCATTTCAGGACATATTTGTCTTTTTATATATATTTCAGGAAGAATTCTTGATTTTTCATATTAATGTATATCTTCTGCAGAAATACTTTACAATCAGAGACAAACTGCATCAGGAATATAAATTCAAAACCTCATTGAAGTCAATTTAAAATATCAAGACAGAATATGAATCAGTATTTCCAACTTTAATGGTAAAGCTTCATCTTGAGGGTTTGTAGGTTTAGTTCAGTGTGTCAAAGTCAGAGAGCCGTGTCTCTCTACAGTGAGAGGTTTTTGTACGGCGTTTGTATCACTGTGGTTGACTTTTGGTGGAGGAACCAGACAGGATGTTGAAAGTAAGTTTCCGTACAAATACTAAATACAATATTGTAAAGTAATGTTTTAAATGCAGTTTTTGTATGTCTGAAGCAGACAGATATATCTTGTTTTAATATTAACACTTGAAGTATTCATGTTTGTACTTGTCCTCCTTCATCATGGAGACTAACTCTTTGTTCTTTACACATTCCTGTCAAACTGAAATTCAAACAGCTTGAAATGTAGAAAAGATAAAACTGCTAAACTTGTTGTACAAATGTTTCATTTTTAAGATTCACTTTTACTTTTTGATATCAGAAATAACTGTTTTTAAATTAATTCAGATAAAATTATTATAGTCAAATTGAACGTAGTGAAGATAAAGATGAGTAAACATTCAAAATCTCTTCATAGTGTTATATGTTGTTTTAAAGTTACAGTTTGATAATGATGATTGAAATCCACATGAAGAACATTTGATTGTAGTCAGTTCATTTTCTGTGTTTGTTCATGTTTCCACTAAATACTTTAAAGTAATGTATAGTTCAGGTTTTGGATGATTTTGATGATACAGTTTTTGATATTTTATTTCCAGTGTAGTTTGATATATTTCAGCTCATTCTGTATGATGATTCTCTCTGTGCTGATATGCATGAGAGGCTTCTTAAAGGGAAGTGAAACAATGTGTGAGTGAGTGACTGGTGGAGCAGAAAAAACATCTGACAGAAACTCCTTAAAGGAGAAAATCAACTCTCACACAGTAAAGGTGTCCAAGTGTCTGCTGCTTGATTGACAGCTGTGTGGTCCCTGTCCTCTAAGCTGATTGGTGTCTCCTAGGTGATGTCCGTCCCACCCTGACGGTGCTGCCCCCCTCCAGTGAGGAGCTGCAGCAGGGGAAGGCCACGCTCATGTGTCTGGCCAACAAGGGCTTCCCCTCAGACTGGAGTCTGTCCTGGAAGGTGGACGGCAGCAGCAGCAGCAGCAGCAGCTGGGAGGAGAGCAGGAGCCCCGGGGTGCTGAAGGACGGCCACTACAGCTGGAGCAGCACCCTGAGGCTCTCTGCAGACCACTGGAGGAAGGTGGGCTCTGTGACCTGTGAGGCCACCCAGGGCTCCCAGACTCCGCTCTCAGAGACACTGAGGAGAGACCAGTGTTCCCAGTTCTGACCTGACTCACTGGGACTACTACTACTGGTTTGACTCTGCTACTGCTCTCAGTCTGCACTCGCTCATTATCTGTCTAAATCTTTCTTTACCTCCTCCCACTCTCTGATTACATGTTTCATTGAATAAATTTGTTTTTTTGATTATTTCAACACAATAAAGACCAGTTCATCAAATAATTTGTTGTCATGTATGTTGATGTAAACTGATGTTGCTGTCTTCAAAGTTCTATTAAATCCACAAACATTGAATTCAATTTTAGGCAATGTCCTGAGAAAGACTACAACGTAGAAATGTTTAATATCTTTTCTCGATATTTAGAAAACATAAAAGTTATGCGATAATCCTTAATGAGAAGTTATTGTGACAGAGACATTATTAAAGTGATTTAATCCTTTACTCCAGATTCTTTAAAGCATTTGTGATTACATAAACTTCCTTATTACATTAATCATGAATTTATTTTTTAGGAACAAAGCTGATCGATAAAATATTAAGGAAGATGTTGTATTTGTCTTAATAATGAAGTGTGTCATTGGTAGAAACTTTAATATTAAAATGGTTTCACAAGTTTACAGAAAGTAAAATGAATCTGAGGAAACTGCAAACTCTGGGAAGAAAGCATTGTATTTGAAAGATAAAATTGGATATTATCAACATATTATATCATCACAGGATCACTATCAGCAGTTTGTATCCAAATTATAACATAAATTGTGTATTTTCATATAAACACAAGGTCATTCAAATTATGTAGTGTATGTAAGTTTGTTGAAAACTAAACTGGCTTAAATATGAATTTCAAATTAAATTTAAATACTAAGAAATAAAAATAAATATTCTATTACATACATTTTGACTGATCAAAGCAGGTAAAGCACAGGTGTAATAATAACATTACAGGTTTTTTTCAATTGCTAACATCTTTTTGCCCAATCTGTAGTCACATTTTCAAAACTCTAAACACAGTTAGCCCCACATTGGTCTGTTCATACCATACAATTAACACAATTCATGTTGTTTCCACAGAATATGCAGTCAATTGACCCATTTCTGCAATGCTAAGTTTTTCTTTACGTACAAGCTCACCCAATACCAAAACTATGGATGTTTTTTGTGTTATTTACAAATGCTTACACACAACATGTCAGAAATAAAGACCTTATGAACAAAACCTTAAATATTCCATGAAGCCTCTACTTCTGCAACAAAAGAAGTTCAAAATATATATTGAAACAGCTGATAAGCATTTATTACAGTTTTTTCTAATTGCTAAAACACAATTTTGCAAACTAGGCTGGTTTTATCAAAATACTAAACACTTTTCCCAAAACCACACACCCAAACTGCAAAATCCCTCATATATCCTGCAAAATGAAGGACTGCAACCAAAACTACATATAGCTTTATCAAAATCAAACTTTGCACCAAATGGCACACACTTCATTCATATTACCAGATGTTTGTCTAACCAACTACACACTGTTGGGCATAATGAAAAGCACTCTCATCTTCAGTATGCTTTGACATAATACTAAAATAGTTCAAACTGTAGAAAATTATTCAGATTGTTCACATGCACAGAAATATTTGCAGATACACACACACACACACACACACACACACACACACACACACACTCTGTTGAAACATTTATTTTTTTATTTTTCACCAAACAAGTCAGTGCAACATATGCACTAACAATTAACCATTGAGGTGTTTGGCCAGGTGGCACATATATTGGCCAATTAGCTCATGTAGTGTCATTTTGATTGGCAGTGTTTTGAAATGGCAAACATGTGACTTTATGTCAGATTGTTGTGTCTTATGCAGAGAACCGTGTTCAGTGCATTTAAAAATGTGTGTAAAGCAGAAAATGTGTTTAGAGTTTTGGAGACTTGAGAAGAGGTTTTGCTCTCTGTGTGTCACTTTAAAGAATTGTGCTATGCATGTCATTTTAGTGTGTTAGCAATTGGAAAAAAAATACGTAATAAACATATCAATGAAACATTGAGAAATAGCTGATTTTTTGTAATTTGGGTAAAATAGATCAACCACAGCCAGGTGTGGAAGTTCTTTCAATGACATACACAATGCAGTATACAGGGGACTTTCTGGACTGAGTTTATTCAATGTGGATACAGAGCAACACAGATGAGAAGAGAAAGAAAGAATAATGTCTGGATAAGGAAGACGAATAGTTGGGCTAGGGAGAGAGGAGGGCCAGAGGTGGATAAGGCATGCCAAGCGTTTCTATCCAAGGTGCATAGCGAGAGATGACATTAGATGTGATGAGGATGAGAACATGCGCCAGATGCTGAAGATCGTATGGATTAGAACAGGACTGTGCATTTTTGTTTCTTTCCCATCTGTGCCTCTTTTTTTGTTGTCAAATTGTGTATCTGACAGTATTTTGACACATTTTGAACCAAAGGACACATAGTTTGGATTATTTTGGATCACTGGCTGCAATTTCATGTTGATAATATTGTAAAGCTTTAACTTCTGCAATTTTGTCACTTACAATTTTTTCTACTGTACATTCTAGAAAGTAAAGATGACTCATTCACTTTTGCGTAGTTTGTTGCCAAAAATGTACACATTTGACCTTCAAGCCAAAAATGTAGGGTGGTTTACAGTAAAATGAAACTGAATTAAAAACAACAATGGATTTCTCATTGTCTACTGTTTGCAGATAGAGCATGAAAAGTTATGGAGTTTTTGTAATGCTATCAACTGTTTGTATTTAGAAAGTTGTTGTGCTATGATTGATTGATCTGTTCCTCTTGGAAAGAAAACATGCTAGTGTTTTAACAGAATGATTTGATTTTGAGTCAGGTTTGCTGTGTTTTGATAGAGTTTGTGTATATAGAGAATGTTTTTTGCATTTTGAAATGTAGAGTTGGTGTTTAAAGAACGAAATGTGGTTTTGAGCAGAAAATGTACTATTTGGCTAAAAGTGTGAGGTAGGTGTGTTGCTGTGTTAAGAGTTTCGATAAAGTCTCTTAAGTTTAGGTAAACGCTTGTTAGCAATTGAAGAAAACTGTAACACTGGCTCTGTTTCATTCAGTGTCCCAGTAAGGCCTTTCAGTGAGTGAGCATGCACAGAACCAGAGCTCTGAGACTGGCTCACCTAAATGTAATGCAGCCATCATTAATGTAATAAATACACCTGTGCTTTTCCTGCTTTGGCAAGTCAAAATGTCTGCCATGAAAAGTGTCTATTCCCTCTATCAGTTCAGTACCATATACAGGTTGATTTCCATTGTTCTCCTGCAGACTGTTTAGTGTGTGTGTGTGTGTGTGTGTGTGTGTGTGTGTGTGTGTGTGTGTGTGTGTCCTCAGTGAAGTGTATCAGTCTCTGCAGTAGCTTCCAGCTGCAGCAGTCAGTTCAGTTTCTGTTCAGTCTGACTGAGGGAGGTTTTTGTACGACGCTTTTTCACTGTGTGAACAACCACTGACTGTTGATATAATGTTCACTCTGACAGTAGTAAACTGCTGCATCTTCAGTCTGGACTCCACTGATGGTCAGAGTGAAGTCAGAGTTTGATCCACTGCCTGTAAAACGACCTGGAATCCCTGATGCTCGACTGTTAGAATTATAAATGAGGAGTTTAGGAGTTTCTCCATCTCTCTGTTGGTACCAGGCTAAATGATCGGAGCTATAAACATTCTGACTGGTCCTACATGTGATGGTGACGGAGCGTCCCAGAGCAGAGCTCACTGCTCCAGACTGAGTCACTGTGACCTGGCCTCTGGACTCTGAGGATACAGAGACACAAACATAAAGCAGCGTCATGGTTTTGTGGGCTTCATTTCAGAGGGACGGATGTTCATAGAGGAGAGGAGTTTGATTCTCTGGACTTTACCTGTGAAGCAGCAGCAGAGGAGAGTCCAGATGAGGACGGAGATCAAAGTCATGTTTTTGATGAGGAGGATTTCTGTGTCTTCTGTTGTCATGAAGGACAGCTGTCAGTCATCCAGTGTTCAACTCTCAGGACTATAAACTCTCCCAGAGCACTGGAGCATGGTGCTGCTGATGCAAAGTGGCTCTCTATGGAAATGTATGAGAGACCATGTTCTCAGTACTGACCGGACTCACTGGGACTCTGCTTCTGTTTTTACCTTGCTACAGCTTTAAATCTGCACTTTCTATCATTCCACCATTTTAACAAATTTGAACAGATTTGAACTTCAGATTATGACATTTTCATTGTCCCAATAATGCCAATGCTGTTAATGCTATACATCAATCAAAAGATATTTTCTATCTTTAGATCAAATAATTTTTCATGGATCCCTGTTTACCAACAATAGATGTCTTATTCCATATTTCCACATGTGCAGGATTATAACCAATGTCAGAATAAGATTTTCATATCATTGTTGATAGTTAATACAATCTGGGAAAAATAGCTAAAAATAATAAATAACATAGCATGAGTGAAAAATGTGCACACATGCTGTTTCATTGGGTTTCCCCATACTGGACACTTTTTGTGTATAATGTGTATGTGCACAACAACATATTAATGTTTATAAAAAAATGCTGACATATGTTGGAAACTCTTTCTAGTTAAATCTAGACAGCTAAATCTCTCTCAAACATGTGATTGAAGATATTTAACCTCATCTGCTGAAGACTTGGTCAAACCTGCAAAACTGGAATGAAAAGCAATCTAAAATATACAGGCTGAACATGCATGGGCTGACTACCAAACTGCTCTCAATTCAATTCAAATTCAATTCAAAATGGGCTTTATTGGCATGAAACTTTTTGCCAAAGCAAAAGCATCAAAATACAATACAATAAGTCGAAATATTCAGACAATACACAATATGAAAGATATATACATTATTAACATTATATTAGTTATATACAGTGTGTGTGTGTGTGTGTGTGTGTGTGTGTGTGTGGGCCCACTGTTTTGTTTAGAGTTTAGTTAAGTAGCATTTGATCTGAGTCTGATGAGTACAGGTAAATCATATTAAAGTGGTAAGAATTAGGAATGTTAGAGACCTGAGATAATTTAAGTTTTGAATAGTATTTTGATATTGCCAAATCTATTTTGCTTATTACAAGTGTCTGATTTTCTACAGTGTTTTGCCAATTTTGGTAAAGGGTATTTCGTTTACAATTTAGTATTTCAACTATAATACTTTTATTTTAAAGAAGTCTGATTTGGGTAATTGTGTTATTTCATTTTTGTTTCTTCTTAACTAACAAAGTAAATATTATTTGTGTTACACTGCAAACCACTGGTTAGTAAAATATTATTGCATTTATTTGAAAGAGTTGTCTGGGGTCAGTTATTTAAAATAGTGTACAGTATGTGTGAATAGAGCCACTGCTTAGTCTAACAGTGTTGTTGGTTATTCATAAAGTATTAGGCTATAAAAAGTTGCACACAAAACAGGTAAACCTTCGTGGTAGCTACCTTAATGAATCGAACCCAAACACCCCATCATTCAAGTCCAAGGTGAGTTCCTTTAACATAGGCATTTACTGAGTGTTGGGGTGCTACACATATATAAAGAGAGTTTGTTACTCTGTAAACTGTGTTCAGCTACTGTAGATGTACAATGCATTGTGGGAAAATATTAATCTCTAGATATAATTACAGTAACTAACATATCTGTATAAACCTGTCTGATGAGAGACTTGACATCAGTTGTATCAAATGCAAAGGTTAAAACATTTATCTTTGCCTAAAAAAAAATAACGTGCGAAAAAAAATGAAAATGTGATTGATTATTTTAAATGCCACATTATTAGAACTACATGTAATTATGAGGTGTGTTTTAGTTGTATCTTGTTGCTGTTTAGTTTCCATGCAGCTGTTGATTCAGATCAGTTCCTCTCAGCTGAGGGAGGTTTTTGTATGACACTTTTTCACTGTGTGAACGGTGTGCTGTAATCCTGCTGACAGTAATAAACTCCTGCATCTTCAGTCTGAACTCCACTGATGGTCAAAGTGAAGTCAGTTCCAGACTGACTCCCACTGAAACGCTCTGAAACTCCAGACTGACGGGACTGAGCATTATAAATGAGGAGTTTAGGAGCTTCTCCAAGTTTCTGAAGGTACCACTGCAAATCATTGGTAACACCTGAACTGGCTTTACATCTGATAGAGACAGTCTGTCCTGGAACAATAGACTGAGCTTTAGGAGACTGAGTCAGGATGATTTCTCCTGATGAATCTGGAAAACATGAAAAAGAGGAGAAGGGTTATTGAGACATATCCAGTTTGGAGAAAGATGATCAACATCCAAACAGAAGAGTATCATTTCTTTAACATGGAGAATAGATGGAAGAAGGTAAATGCTGCTTGTTTCAGTGTTTCTCCATCATAGCAGAACATCATTGTGGTGAACCTGGTTGCATCCTGAAGCAAAGTTTTCAGAAGAGAGTCTCACCCTGAACAAGGAGCCCCAGGGTGGCCAGCAGTAGAGTCAGTGACATTATCATTGTGCTGCCGGCGTGTCAGTGGCTCTGAAAGGCCTGGACAGCCACTGATCAACACTGGCCTCTTAACGGCTGGGAGCAGAGAGGAAGGACACATATGCAAACACACAGAGTCAGTGAACTGTAGCTGTCCTCAACATATCATGGTGTTTCCCCCTCAGTGCTGAGAGCATTGTCCTACATATTTACATATTTACCTGTAGAGGATATTGAAACATCTTGTAGTTACAGCTGTGAGCAGTAATGTGAGTATTCTGAAGGTCTTTATGTTGCACTTTAAGGATTTCTGGTAGATGTTGACTGAAAAGTTGCAACTGATAGTTTATGGGTAACAATCAAAACCATTTCTCAGTAGCTGTTTTGGAGCTTGTGATTTAACTACATGGTCTTCCTCAGCAGATGGAGTTCACCAAGTTGTGATGGAATAGAAGCCAACATGTACAAGAAGTTCTAAAAATGCTCACAGAAATGGGAATTCGAACAACTACAATTGAATGACAACCGGGAGACTCCATCCGCTGAAGAAGATCATGTGATATGATTTACAGTTTCAGTTAGTGGATGGATGTTCCACAAATATTTTTTAAAATTGTTTTCAAGGTAAAGAATTCACCTTTATACAGTGTTAGAGAAAATGTATTTTTGCATGTTTTATGCAGTTAAAGATAATTATATTGAAATATACTGTATGCAGATATAATTATATCATAGAGGTATTCTAATGTTAGGATTCCAGTCATAATGAGATTTTCTTTAATAAACAAAAGTCTATTCAATCAATACTGAGTGAAATGGGGATGTAGGCCTACGGGTTTGTTTGGTCAATCTTTGGTAATGAAGATTCCTGATTGGTGTCTTTTTATTATTTAATGACAGGATGAAGTTGAAGAATCTGTAATCCAGTATAAAGCAGAGGTCAAAGGTCAAAATCAAGAATTTTCTCCTTCATTCTCCCTGGGAACATGGGATTTTGAAAGAAGCTGTGATGGAGAATGTAATTCGATTTACTGTGAGATTATTCTTTTGTCAATTTTAATAAATGTTTATTGTGTCTGTGTTTGTGTGTGTGTGTGTGTGTGTGTGTGTGTGTGTGTGTGTGTGTGTGTGTGTGTGTGTCCTCAGTGAAGTGTATCAGTCTCTGCAGTAGCTTCCAGCTGCAGCAGTCAGTTCAGTTTCTGTTCAGTCTGACTGAGGGAGGTTTTTGTACGACGCTTTTTCACTGTGTGAACACAGCCTGACTGTTGATGTCATGAAAACTCTGACAGTAGTAAACTGCTGCATCTTCAGTCTGGACTCCACTGATGGTCAGAGTGAAGTCAGAGTTTGATCCACTGCCTGTAAAACGACCTGGAATCCCTGATGCTCGAGTGCTAGCAGCATAAATGAGCAGTTTAGGAGTTTCTCCATCTCTCTGTTGGTACCAAGCTAAATAGTGGTAGCTGCTCCAAGTATAAACCTTAGGAGTGGTCCTACATGTGATGGTGACTGAGCCTCCCAGAGCAGAGCTCACTGCTCCAGACTGAGTCACTGTGACCTGGCCTCTGGACTCTGAGGATACAGAGACAAAAACATAAAGCAGCGTCATGGTTTTGTGGGCTTCATTTCAGAGGGACGGATGTTCATAGAGGAGAGGAGTTTGATTCTCTGGACTTTACCTGTGAAGCAGCAGCAGAGGAGAGTCCAGATGAGGACGGAGATCAAAGTCATGTTTTTGATGAGGAGGATTTCTGTGTCTTCTGTTGTCATGAAGGACAGCTGTCAGTCATCCAGTGTTCAACTCTCAGGACTATAAACTCTCCCAGAGCACTGGAGCATGGTGCTGCTGATGCAAAGTGGCTCTCTATGGAAATGCTCTGACTGACTCCAACAGGGACTTGGATTCCTCTCATGATGCTGTTTATCAATGGATCAATCACTTTATCAGAGTATTGATTAGGAATGTGTCAGTGCTCATTTGTATGAGGCTTTGCTTTCAGTTTGATGGACACATTTTCTTCCAGAATATTTAGTGAATTCCCCCTAATTCACTACCACACAGATCAACATCACTGTGGGACACATTTAAACAAAATGATTCAGTTCAATTCATATGTATTTATTTTATATTAATCATGATCTAAATTATTATTTAACCTTTGTCAGGATTGACTAGAGAGTTTTTCTTTAGAAATATCTTATTTCAATGTTTTAATGAAAGAAAAAGTAAGAAGGCATATTTCACAAAATACATATATATATATTCCTTGTTTATGTTTTAGAAACTTTAACCAATTATTACAGGAACTAGGTAAACTGGGAATGTGTTTTCTGAGTTTGTTTGTGTCAAAGTCAGAGAGCCGTGTCTCTCTACAGTGAGAGGTTTTTGTACGGCGGCTCAATGAGTTTGTATCACTGTGGGGGACTTTTGGTGGAGGAACCAGACTGGATGTTGGAAGTAAGTTTCTGCACAAATACTAAATATAATATTGTAAAGTAATGTTTTAAATTCAGTTTTTGGTTGAAGCAGACAGATATATCTTGTTTTAATTTGAACACTTGAAGTATCCATATTTGTACTTGTCCTCCTTCATCATGGAGGCTAACTCTTTGTTCTTTACACATTCCTGTCAAACTGAAATTCAAACAGCTTGAAGTGTAGAAAAGATAAAACTGCAAACCTTTTTGTACAAAGGTTTCATATTTACTTTTCCATGTCAGAAATAACTGTTTTTAAATAAATTAAGATAAGTTATTGTAGTCAAATTGAACATAGTGAAGATAAAGATGAGTAAATGTTCAAAATCTCTTCATAGTGTTATATATTGTTTTAAAGTTACAGTTTGGTAATGATGATTGAAATCCACATGAAGAACATTTGATTGTAGTCAGTTCATTTTCTGTGTTTGTTCATGTTTCCACTAAATACTTTAAAGTAATGTATAGTTCAGGTTTTGGATGATTTTGATGATACAGTTTTTGATATTTTATTTCCAGTGTAGTTTGATATATTTCAGCTCATTCTGTATGATGATTCTCTCTGTGCTGATATGCATGAGAGGCTTCTTAAAGGGAAGTGAAACAATGTGTAAGTGAGTGACTGGTGGAGCAGAAAAACCATCTGACAGAAACTCCTTAAAGGAGAAAATCAACTCTCACACAGTAAAGGTGTCCAAGTGTCTGCTGCTTTATTGACAGCTGTGTGGTCCCTGTCCTCTAAGCTGATTGGTGTCTCCTAGGTGATGTCCGTCCCACCCTGACAGTGCTGCCCCCCTCCAGTGAGGAGCTGCAGCAGGGGGAAGGCCACGCTCATGTGTCTGGCCAACAAGGGCTTCCCCTCAGACTGGAGTCTGTCCTGGAAGGTGGACGGCAGCAGCAGCAGCAGCAGCTGGGAGGAGAGCAGGAGCCCCGGGGTGCTGAAGGACGGCCACTACAGCTGGAGCAGCACCCTGAGGCTCTCTGCAGACCACTGGAGGAAGGTGGGCTCTGTGACCTGTGAGGCCACCCAGGGCTCCCAGACTCCGCTCTCAGAGACAGTGAGGAGAGACCAGTGTTCCCAGTTCTGACCTGACTCACTGGGACTCTGATACGGGTTTTAATCTACTACTGCTCTCCGTCTGCGCTCTCTCATTATCTTTCTCTCTCTTTCTTTTCCTCACCCACTCTCTAAATACGTGTGCCATTGATTTAATTCGTTTATTTTGATTATTTCAACACAATAAAGACCAGTTCATCAAATCAGTTGTTGTCATGTATGTTACTGTAAACGTTGAACTCCACTATATTAAAAAATATCAGGTAATGTCTTCAGAAAAAATACACCATTTAATAGATTTTTAATATCTCTCCTTGATATTTAGAAAAAAATAAAAGTAATCAGATAATCATTCATCAGCGCTTGTTGTGACCCAACATCATTAAAGTAAATTAATCATTTTCTCCAGGTTCCTTAAAGCATTTGTGAGGACATGAACTTCTTCATTACAGTAACCATGAATATATTTATTTGTAACAAAGTTTGATTGCATTTTAATTATAAAGTAGGACATTATCAACATATTATGTCATCATATTATCAATATCAGCAGTTTGTTGTTAAAATGTAATATAAATAGGGTACCCGGTTAGCTCAGTCAGTAGAGCTTGCTACCCATGTACTGAGGCCAAGTCCTTGCTGCAGTGGCCCAGGGTTCAAATCTGACCTGCGGCCCTTTAATAATTATAATGCATTTTATTTGTAAGCGCTTTTCTGAATACTCAAAGACACTTTACATAAAATCATAAAAGCAGCGAAAACAGCATCAAATAGTAAAAACACTGAAAACACATCGGACTAAGCTAAACATTAAAAGCAATTTTAAAAAGGTGAGTTTTTGTCAATGATTTGAACGCTGTAGGGTCGGTGCAGTCACGGATTTGTTTGGGGAGAGAGTTCCAGAGGGAGGGGGCAGCAACGGAGAAGGCTCTGTCGCCCCAGGTTTGGTGCTTGGTCCTGGGTGGTGGAGACAGGAGGTTTGCGTCAGATTAGCGGAGGCTACGGGATGGATTGTGGCGGTGGAGCAGGTCAGTAAGGTAGGAAGGGGCCTGGTTATGGAGGGCTTTGTGTGTGAGGAGGAGGATTTTGAATTGAATTCGTTGTGGGACCGGGAGCCAGTGCAGGTTCTGGAGCACAGGGGTGATGTGGTCACGGGTGCGGGTGTGGGTGAGCAGACGAGCAGCAGAGTTCTGGATGTACTGGAGTTTATTTAAGGTTTTGGATGGTGTGCCGTACAGGATGCTGTTGCAGTAGTCGATTCTGGAGGTGATGAAGGCGTGGATGAGGGTTTCTGCAGCGGAGAAAGAGAATGATGGGCGGAGTCGGGCGATGTTTTTGAGGTGAAAGAAGGCCGTTCTGGTGATTTGTTTTATGTGGTGTTCAAAGGAGAGGTTATTGTCAAAGATGACTCCGAGGTTGCGACTGTGAGGGGATGGAGACAGAGTGGAGGTCTCGACAGTGAGGGAGAAACTGTGAATGGTTTTAGTGATGGATTTGGGACCGATGATGATCATGTCTGTTTTGTCCCAGTTAAGTTTAAGGAAGTTGGTGTGCATCCAGGATTTAATGTCAGTGAGGCAGTTGGAGAGAGTGGAGTGAGTGGCAGAGGTGATGGATTTGGTGGAGATGTAGAGCTGGACATCCTACCTTTCGGCTTTATTGGGCACTATGTCTCTCGTCGTCTCTGACTCCAGAGAGTGGTTCTCTGTCCTCAGGGGAAGATATTGGCTTCATCCCTGAAACCCAGGCTCAGTCCGCTGAGGTTCGCTCTAAAAATGACTCAGAGACCCCTGCTCCGCGCCTTAGCTGCCGCATCACCCGCATAAATGCTCACTACATCTCAGTTCCTTCAGGCCTTGGCCATGAAGAGCTCTTTACTTACCTCTCAGTTCCGCTGGTGTCCAGGACTCAGGTTTAAACACTGCTAATTCAAACATTGCATCTCCCAAAAGTAAAGGTAAAGCGCCATAGAGGCATACCGTTTCTCATTAGCATCGTATAGACCCGCCGACCATGTTCCTCAAAAGATCGAGTATAAATATTTGTATCTGCTGCCTAATTATTTCTTTGCATATCAGGTGGTTGCTGGGTTTAGAGTATTTATATATTTGCTATATGGGAAATGTTCCTGCTAGAGGTTTTGCTAAGTAGTATATTCCCTCATGGCTTGAGGTTCTCATAGGAATAGCCACACAGCGGCTGGTGCCAAGGCCCACACATAGAAGATCCTCCTACTAGTAACGTAACGCTCTATTCTGTGCAGTTTTGGGGGGGTTTAAGGTATCTACCCATCACTCCCCAATAACTCTATGTAAACATATATGTGGGGAATGATTAGGTCGGAGCCTTGATGCTAAAATCTAAATATGCTGTACTGCTGTAATAAACATTTCAAGCGTAAATTGTCTGCCTGAACGTCTACCATTCACTCTCCCAAGTTGGGTCCCTTTTATTCATTTGGAAATCAGATAACAACATGGGATTATAATGCAGTATTAATGGATGCTGATATGTTGTGATGGACATTATTATTTGTCACTGTTTTTATTATAGTACATGGTGTGTGTGTGTGTGTGTGTGTGTGTGTGTGTGTGTGTCCTCAGTGAAGTGTATCAGTCTCTGCAGTAGCTTCCAGCTGCAGCAGTCAGTTCAGTTTCTGTTCAGTCTGACTGAGGGAGGTTTTTGTACGACGCTTTTCACTGTGTGAACGAATACTGGCTGTTGGCGTAGAATTCACCCATACAGTAGTAAACTGCTGCATCTTCAGTCTGGACTCCACTGATGGTCAGAGTGAAGTCAGAGTTTGATCCACTGCCTGTAAAACGACCTGGAATCCCTGATGCTCGAGTGCTAGCATAGTAAATGAGCAGTTTAGGAGTTTCTCCATCTCTCTGTTGGTACCAGGAAAGGTAGTTCCCATTTACATCCTGACTGGTCCTACATGTGATGCTGACGGAGCCTCCCAGAGCAGAGGTCACTGCTCCAGACTGAGTCACTGTGACCTGGCCTCTGGACTCTGAGGATACAGAGACAAAAACATAAAGCAGCGTCATGGTTTTGTGGGCTTCATTTCAGAGGGACGGATGTTCATAGAGGAGAGGAGTTTGATTCTCTGGACTTTACCTGTGAAGCAGCAGCAGAGGAGAGTCCAGATAAGGACGGAGATCAAAGTCATGTTTTTGATGAGGAGGATTTCTGTGTCTTCTGTTGTCATGAAGGACAGCTGTCAGTCATCCAGTGTTCAACTCTCAGGACTATAAACTCTCCCAGAGCACTGGAGCATGGTGCTGCTGATGCAAAGTGGCTCTCTATGGAAATGTATGAGAGACCATGTTCTCAGTACTGACCGGACTCACTGGGACTCTGCTTCTGTTTTTACCTTGCTACAGCCTAAATTTTCATTCCACCATTTTAACAAATTTGAACTTCAGATTATGACATTTTCATTGTCCCAATAATGCCGATGCTGTTAATGCTATACATCAATCAAAAGATATTTTCTGTCTTTAGATCAAATAATTTTTCATGGATCCCTGTTTACCAACAACAGATGTCTTATTCCGTATTTTCACATTTGCAGGAATATAACCAATGTCAAAATAAGACTTTCATATCATTGTTGATAGTTAATACAATCTTTGAAAAAAAGATAAAAATAAAAGTAATATAGCATGAGTAAAAAATGTGCACACAAACTATGTCGTCAGGTTTCCCCATACTGGACACTTTTTGTGTTTAACGTGTATGTGCACAACAACTTATGTGGATGTTCATATTAATGTTTAGAAAAAACAACTGACATATGTTGGAAACTCTTTCTAGTTAAATCTAGACAGCTAAATCTCTCTCAAACATGTGATTGAGGATATTTAACCTCATCTGCTGAAGACTTGGTCAAACTTGCAAAACTGGAATGAAAAGAAATCTAAAATATACAGGCTGAACATGCATGGGCTGACTACCAAACTGCTCTCGCTCTCTCGCTCTCTCTCTCTCTCTCTCTCTCTCTCTCTCTCGTCAAGTCTGACCTGTGGTCTCTCTCCCTCCCCTGTTCTGTCTATTTTGAGCTGTCTAATTAATGAAAAAGGCATAAAGCCCCAAAAATTATATTAAAAGAGAAATTATGGTAGGTTTTATGTCTCTGAAAACATATGAAAATGTCACAACATTTAACATTTTAACATTCAAATCAATTCTTGCTGAAGCTCCATTCAGTCGCTCTTCTAGAGGTTTTGATCAAATCCCATGGTCTTCCTCAGCAGATGGAGTTCACCCAGTTGTCAGGGAATATTTGAACTTTGATGTCAACATGGACATCTTACTAGTCTTACTAGTTCTTTATTCCTTCTTAAACAGCACTGTGTTTATTGTTGTATACAGACCTCCAGTGTTGGTAGTTAATTTTTTACTTTTTAGCCGTAGTTGTACTTAGTTTTTTTAAATATAAACAATGTGTAGAAATGTGGACACAACAACCACCACACAACAAAACACCAGAGGTTATTCACGTGAGGACTTCCCTACGGTATCGGGATTTACGTGTCGCATGCCCCGAGGGAGATCCCGGTGGAGTTCAGGAGTGAAGGAGAGGAACCAGAGCAGGTTGGTGAGGACCAAAAAGATAGAGAGGCGGTGGAGATACAAGCCATGTCTTCCCTCGGTTGTCATGGGAAACGTACGCTCGCTGAACAACAAGACGGACGAGCTCTCGGCCCTGGTCAACGGACAGCGAGAATATCGGGAGTGCAGCATATTATGTCTGACGGAGACATGGCTGAATGACATTACACCAGACTGTTCAGTGGAACTAGCTTTTCACTAGTTTCGGGCCGACAGGAGGAAACATAGCGGTAAAAAGTCTGGAGGAGGTCTCGCTGTCTTTGTGAACTCTAAATGGTGTAACCCTGGACATGTTGTCAAGAAGGCAGAAATCTGCACGCCTGATATTGAACTTCTGGCCATAGGGTTAAGGCCATACTATCTGCTCCGTGAGATTACGGCCACTATTGTCGTCACTGTTGACATTCCTCCATCGGCAGTAGTGGCGCACGCCTGGGACGTCGACACGTCATCCCAGGGAAGCTGAAAGCCATCATCATCACCCCTGTCATCCTCACCACGCTGAGCTGAGGCAGCTCAGGAGCATCTTCAGTTCCAGCCTCAAGCCTCAAAGCAGTTTGGAGGCTCATTTGTACCATCTGCCATCAGACTCCACAACCACAGCTCCCAGTTCCTCCAACCCCAGCAGACAAAGCCTGGTTTAGAACTCCTACCTACAACGCACAAACCTTTTGCACTAATTGAGCATAGCGTTAGTTCAGGCAGGGCACGAAGTCAGGCTTAGCTTTCAGTTACAGCTATATCATACGAGCACAGCTAGTCATAAACATACATCAGCTGATTCCTCTAAGCTTCCCATTGGATGCCATACACAGTCAGCTGACAGCTCACCTGATTTCCTCAAGCATCCAATTGGCAAACATCATGCATGGCGCCTTATTTAAGCTGCTTTAGCCTGCCTGCCTATCTCTGCTGCTCCCTCTACAAGCCTTTTTGCCAGGTTGTTGTGTGCGTTACTTGTGGTTTGTCGTTTGTTTCTACTTGTCCTGTCTGCGGTGAGTATGATGGCGGGTCGATTGTATTGTAAGTCTCAGCAGCGATCTCGGCTGTTGGGGAGAGTCTCGCTTTGAACAACATCCGCAGTTGTGTCCGGCTGCTCTGGTTCTGGAGGGTCCGCAGAAGGGGGAGGAATTGCTCCTGCGGCTCCGCTGCGGTCCCGGCTCCGGCTCCGGCTCCGGCTCCCGGCGCTGCGCGGCGCTGCGCTGCCTTCCAGGGGAGCGCGGGTCCCAGGCGCAGCGGCCGGCTCCACCTGTCTTGCTTGTCAGTTCTGTCCAACATCCGGTTGTCGCTTGCCGTCATGGGTTCAAGGGTCCAGGGTTCGGTTCGGCACGCCAGGCCGGCCAGTCTTCGTCCGCAGTTGGCCTGTTTCCCTCCTCGCTGTCTGCAGGTAGAGCGCGTGGTCCCACAGGTGCAGCGCTTTGACGATGACGTCACAGCAGCTTGTTTTGACGGCGTCACATTTCCGCCAAGAATGCTGGGAAGTGCAGTCCCAATCACCATAGGGAAGAACGTGCTGCCTCTCAAAGGGGGCATGAGAGATAAACCTTCAACCCCAGTAAACGTCCCTGAGCTGGGGAAGGCGCTAAGAAGCTCTTGCAAAGGTGAAACTAAGGTATAAATAGTTTGAATCCTCTGGCACTTTTTCCTTATTCTATGCTATAATCTACAATGCCATCAGTTGATTAAAGAAGCATGTAGAGGCGCATGGCTAGCCAAGGCAGATGTCACAGATGCATTTAAGTCATGTATTACACCTTCACATTGGCATCTGTTCGGTTTAAATGAAGAGAAATTTACTTCTCAGTTAGGCTCACCTTTGGTTGCTACAGCAGCCCCACATATTTGACACTTGTCAGAGGCTCTCTGCTGGATTCTTTTAATAACCGCAACTGCTTTCGTGCTCATCTCGTAGACGGTTTTCTGTTAGTTGACTATCAATTCAAAAATCAGACCATGCATTTTTTTTTCTTAAATATACCTTTTAAACATTAGGTCTTCCGCTATCCAAGGAGAAACATCAGACCCTGTAAGGCTAGAGTCTAGGCTTCACTCTAGATAGTGTACTGATGCAAATCGCATCAGAGAGGTAATGAAAGCAGCAGGCAGTAGTAATTTCCAAAAGAGAACTGCTCTCCTTGCTTAGACATCTTAAATTGGCATATGTGTTATTCCCCAGGGAAGTTCCCTTATATCCAGGCTTCTGGACCTCTCCGATTATAGAGCACTCCATGATATGGTGAGCTTGGATGAGGGCTGCAGATCTGAGCCCCAGTCCTGATCTCTTCTGTGTGATAATGGTATGGCATCTCCTTATTTTACAATGAGCAGCTAGAATCATCATTTGCCATTAATTATAAAAGACGCAGCATATTGAGTACATATAAATGAATGGAACACTGTGTGCCAGTTCACCCTGGGAGCTTTATGTCAACAGCAAGGTCTAATAGTGTGACTACTATGATCTACTAGATCACTAATGAACAGCTTTGCTGAGCTTCGAAGATGGGGAGCAGACATGAGGGGCATTTAGGGAAGAGCAATGGATCCACAGTTTTCGGTGTTGTGTACAGACATAATGGAGATATAATTAATTCAAGCATACAGTAGAAGTGGCATGATTGACCTGTATGATAACCGCCCTTCTGTAGGTTTTGGGGGGGTATTTTAATAATCAGTGGTTCACAGACATATGGCTAAAATACTGTCATCTCGCCAGCTAATGCCTCTTCTACCTTTTTAATGAATGTACCAATTGTTGTTTCATGTTTCTGTGGGGAAAACACTGGTCAAGGTAACAATCATGTTTTTGTGACAATGAGGCAACTGCCAACATCATTTACAAGGGCGTTCTTCAGTTCCATTCATTAAAAGATTTGTAAGGCGCCTCACTTGGTTATCTATGTTGGGTAAATTCATTATCGGAGCAGCTCATATTCCATGCTTGGATAACAATTGCTGATTTTGGCCTGGTTTGAATTGCAGAATTTCGCCAGCTGTGCCCGGAGGCAGTGCCATCCAGCCTGACTTGCCCCCCATATTCTCAAACCGTGTTAGACTAAACACAACCATGCAATCCTACAGGCTATCTACTGCTCAGTATATGCGATCTGGCATAGCTAATCTACATTAAATAACTCCTCCATTCAATTCGCATAGGAGCAGCAACAATGCAGCATCCGTAGCTCCTGTCTCGATGCTAAGGCTATGGGTAATGTTCATTATCTGCTTACGAACGATATCTCCGGCCTGAGGCCAAGCAATTCTTGATGCTCAGAAGCAATGAGTGCCCTGTAATTCCGGCTTAAATTCATTAATGTATAGCAATTTCTGGGGATATCTCTAGCATACTTAGCCATGTACTTCAACTAGTGTCTGCTTAGACGTATTGGTTTATAGTCCTGCTGGCTCCTCTTACTGGCACTTCCATGTAGCTCATGGAAGGGAGGTTGCCTGGTGTGGTTCTTTGGGGGTCTCTGCTGCCGCTCTCCTTGTCTTAAACTTTTCCGTGAATGCACATGGAAGGGCAGGGAGATGTGCTCTCCCTGCCTTAAGGTTTTCCACGTAGGCATGTGGAAGGACAAGGAGGTCCCATACAGAGCCACACCACTAAATATAACACACTGTTTGGGAAATATGTTTTGCTGGCTTAATTTAAATATTCTTCTAGCATAACTTCTTTGGGATCTCTTTATTAATCCTCAGCCAAGTTACTTAAACTAGTATCTGCATAAGTTATTGGCTTTATTACTGTTATTTATTTCTTACAAAAATTTGTGCTGCTCGCTCCTCTTACTGGCACTTCCAGGTAGCTCATGGAAGGGAGGTTGCCTGGTATGGTTCTTTGGGGGTCTCTGCTGCCGCTCTCCTTGTCTTAAACTTTTCCATGTATGCACATGGAAGGGGCAGGGAGGTGTGCTCTCCCTGCCTTAAGGTTTTCCACGTAGGCACGCGGAAGGACAAGGAGGTCCCAGAACAGAGCCATACCGCCAAATGTAATTCTGCTTGGATATAAGATATTTTGACGAAAGTGGTCCTGACTGAAATTGAGCATAGCGTTAGTTCAGGCAGGGCACGAAGTCAGGCTTAGCTTTCAGTTACAGCTATATCATACGAGCACAGCTAGTCATAAACATACATCAGCTGATTCCTCTAAGCTTCCCATTGGATACCATACACAGTCAGCTGACAGCTCACCTGATTTCCTCAAGCATCCAATTGGCAAACATCATGCATGGCGCCTTATTTAAGCTGCTTTAGCCTGCCTGCCTATCTCTGCTGCTCCCTCTACAAGCCTTTTGCACCCACCTCCACCCCAGCTCCTCCTTTTTATGTTGTTTCTAATTAATCAATGTCATTTTCTGATTGCCATTGATGCTGCTCTGTTCTGTACCCTGGGGTCTCTGCTGCCGCTCTCCTTGTCTTAAACTTTTCCATGTATGCACATGGAAGGGCAGGGAGGTGTGCTCTCCCTGCCTTAAGGTTTTCCACGTAGGCACGCGGAAGGACAAGGAGGTCCCAGAACAGAGCCATACCGCCAAATGTAATTCTGCTTGGATATAAGATATTTTGACGAAAGTGGTCCTGACTGAATTTCTATTTAATTTCCACTTTAGTAGTTTGGTAGTTAGTTTAGTTTCAGTTTTTTAGTTTTAGTCAAGTTTAATTCTGCTCATATTTTGGACTCCATGTCCTACTTGAACAACAAATAGTGTATATACTTTAATTTACACTTTTTATATCTTCTAATATTAATACTATTAGCAATATTTTTACTGTGCTATTCTATTCTATTTCTATTCTTTGTTTTCTGTTTTTGAGCTGCTTTGCCCTATTGCTGCTGTGTCAATTAGTTTCTCCTTAGGGGGATATATGAAGGAATTATCTTCTTGTCTTATCTTATCTTAATATTTGTATATATTGCTGTGTAAAACAGTGGATCCTTTTATTCCAAACACACTGAGTTGTCTCAGGGTCAGATAGCTGGATTTTAACATATCAGGTGATGATGTTAGAAATATTTCTCACTGTCCTACTCTGTACTGAACCGTGCTGTATCACATCATTTTTTCATGATTTAATCAACAAGAAGAGACTCAAATTGTTTGAGATTCATAAAACGGTGTTAATAATATACAATTTATAAAACCAATTCATTTTATTGTGCTGGGAGCTGAAATTATTTCAACAAAAATAACTTTTCTGTCAAAGCAAATGTAAAAAATGTTCTCAGTACTGACCGGACTCACTGGGACTCTGCTTCTGTTTTTACCTTGCTACAGCTTTAAATCTGCACTTTCTATCATTCCACCAATATATAAACTTCAAATTGTGACATTTTCATTGTCCCAAAAATGCAGATGCTGTTAATGCTGTAAATTAGTGAAGATATTTTCTTTCTTTGAATCAAATGTTTTTTTCATGGATCCCTGTTTACCAAACAACAGATGTCTTATTCCATATTTTCACATGTGCAGGATTATAACCAATGTCAAAATAAGATTTTCTCACCATTGGTGATAATTAATATAATCTGTGAAAAGAAGTTGAAAATAAAAATAACAGCATGAGTGAAAAATGTGCATACAACCTGTTTCATTGGGTTTCCCCATACTGGACACTTTTTGTTTATAACGTGTATGTGCACAACAACTTATGTGGATGTTCATATTAATGTTTATAAAAGAAAACAACTGACATATGTTGGAAACTCTTTCTATTTAAATCTAGACAGCTAAATCTCTCTCAAACGTGTTCTGTCTATATTGAGCTGTCTAATCAATGAAAAAGGCATAAAGCCCCAAAATTATGTTAAAAAGAGAAATTATGGTAGGTTTTATGTCTCTGAAAAAATATAAAAAGATCACAACATTTAACATGTTTAACAACCAAATACATTTCTGCTCAAGCTCCATTCAGTCGTTGTTCTGGAGCTTTTGATCAAATCCC
>NW_026136969.1:0-34146 GCF_905237075.1 Dicentrarchus labrax
AATGTAAATATAATCTATTAATAAATAAAAAAAAAAATATATATATATATATATATATAAATCTATTTTATACACAAATCTATAAATAAAATTCTAATCATTAATAAATTGTGATTTGCATCATTTATTAATGCCATACATACTTGCATTTTGAATAAACATTCATTATTAAGAAAAACATGAAACAACAGCACAGCGTTACTTTGACTAAGTGTCTGTTCTCAATAAAGGAAATGTTGCCTTGGTAAAATTCAATTCAATTCAATTCAATTTTATTTGTATAGCGCCAATTCATAACAGAAGTTATCTCAGGACACTTTTCAAATAGAGCAGGTCTAGACCGAACTCTTAAACATTAATTACAGAGACCCAACAGTACCACCATGAGCAAGCACTTGGCGACAAGGGCAAGGAAAAACTGCCTGTTAAAAGGCAGAAACCTAGGACAGATCCTCCGGCTCTAGGTGGGTGGTCGTCTGTCTCGACCAGTTGGGGTGGAGAGAGAGAGAGAGAGAGAGAGAGAGAGAGAGAGAGAGAGAGAGAGAGAGAGAGCGACAGACAGACAGGTGCACAGCAACAACAGTATTGGCAATGGCAGTCAAGCAGGACCATGGCAGGAGGCTCCACCAGGATCCATGAGAACCTGCGAGACGAGAAAGCACAAGAACTCCGGGGAAGAAGTGGAGTTAGTAACATGCATTAATGGGACATGAATGAGTGCAGAAAGAGAGAGGAAGAGAGTAGCTCAGTGCACCATGGGAAATCCCCCGATAGTCTAGGCCTATAGCAGCATAACTAAGGGATGGTTCAGGACTCACCTGATCCAGCCCTAACTATAAGCTTTATCAAAGAGGAATGTCTTAAGCCTACTCTTGAATGTGGTGAGGGTGTCTGCCTCCCGAACCACAACTGGAAGCTGGTTCCACAGGAGAGGAGCTTGGTAACTGAAGGCTCTGGCTCCTGTTCTACTTTTAGAGACTATAGGAACCACAAGTAGCCCAGCATTCAGAGAACGTAGTGTTCTAGTGGGGTAATAGGGTACTATGAGCTCTTTAAGATATGAAGGGGCCTGACCATGAAGAGCTTTATAGGTGAGGAGGAGGATTTTAAATTCAATTCTACATTTTATAGGGAGCCAATGCAGAGTAGCTAGTACAGGAGAGATGTGATCTCTTTTTCTAGTTCCTGTCAGTACTCGTGCTGCAGCGTTCTGAATTAATTGGAGCGTTTTAATGGACTTATTGGGGCAACCTGATAATAAAGAGTTGCAGTAATCCAGCCTTGAAGTAACAAATGCATGGATTAGTTTTTCTGCATCTGTCTGTGATAGGATGTGTCTAATTTTTCTAATATTACGTAAATGAAAGAAGGCAGTCCTAGAGGTCTGCTTTATGTGGGAGTTAAATGACAAATCCTGATCAAAGATAACTCCAAGATTCCTGACAGTGGTGCTAGAGGCCAAGTTAATGCCATCTAGAGTGACTATATCTTTAGACAATGAGTCTCTAAGGTTTTTGGGGCCAAGAACAAGAATTTCGGTTTTTTCTGAGTTTAACATCAGAAAATTGCAGGTCATCCAGGATTTTATGTCCTTAAGACATGTTTGTAATTTAGATAATTGATTAATTTCATTGGGTTTGATTGATAGATATAACTGCGTATCATCTGCATAACAGTGAAAGTTAATGGAGTGATTCCTAATAATGTTGCCTAAAGGGAGCATATATAAAGTAAATAGTATTGGTCCAAGTACAGAACCTTGTGGAACTCCATGACTAACTTTAGTATTTATGGAGGATTCATCGTTAACATGTACAAACTGAGAACGATCTGATAAGTATGACTTAAACCAGGTTAGGGCAGTTCCTTTAATGCCAATTTGATGCTCAAGTCTCTGTAAAAGAATATCATGGTCAATGGTGTCAAATGCAGCACTAAGATCTAATAATACAAGTACAGAGACAAGTCCATTGTCAGAAGCAGTCAGAAGGTCATTATTAACTTTAACCAGAGCTGTTTCTGTGCTATGATGAACTCTAAATCCTGACTGAAAATCCTCAAATAAACTATTGTTATGTAGAAAGTCACACAACTCTTTGGCGACTACTTTCTCCAGAATCTTAGAGAGGAACGGGAGGTTAGAAATCGGTCTATAGTTGGCTAAAACCCCTGGGTCAAGAGTAGACTTTTTAAGAAGGGGTTTAATTACAGCTACTTTAAAGGACTGTGGTACATATCCTGATAATAAAGAAAGATTAATCATATCCAGTAAAGAAGTGCCAATTAAGGGAACGACTTCTTTAAGCAGCCTAGTTGGGATCGGGTCTAACAGACAGGTTGATGGCTTCGATGAAGAAATGATTGAAGTTAACTGATGAAGATCGATAGCAGAAAAACAGTCTAAATATACATCTAAGTTTACATTGACAGAAGTCCCTGAACTTGGAGAGCCACTGATAACCGTTGATGGCAGTTGGTGATTAATTTTTTCTCTAATAGTAATAATTTTATTATAGAAGAAGCTCATGAAGTCATTGCTACTTAAGTTTATGGGGATATGTGGCTCGATAGAGCTGTGACTCTCTGTCAGCCTGGCTACAGTGCTGAAGAGGAACCTAGGGTTGTTCTTATTTTCTTCTATTAGTGCTGAGTAATAGGCTCCTCTGGCATTACGGAGGGCCTTTCTATAAATCTTAAGATCATCTTGCCAATTTGAGCGATATTCTGATAATTTGGAAGAGCGCCATTTCCTTTCAGATTTCCTAGCTATTTGCTTTAACTGGCGGGTTTGGTGGTTATACCAAGGTGCTAGTCTCCTATGTTTTAATAATTTCCTTTTTATAGGAGCGATAGAGTCTAATGTTGATCGTAGTGAGCCTGTAGCACTATCGACAAGATTATCAATTTCAGAGGGACTAAAGTTGTAATAGGACTCTGTTAAATTCAGACATGGCATTGAATTAAACACTGAAGGAATCTCCTCCTTAAATTTAGCTACAGCACTGTCAGATAGACATCTGCTGTAGGAAGTTTTGCCTAATGGCTTATAATCTAATAGTATGAATTCAAAAGTTACTAAATAATGGTCAGATAGGAAAGGATTATGTGGGAAGACTATTAAATGTTCAATATCAATGCCATATGATAAAACAAGGTCAAGAGTGTGATTAAAACAATGAGTTGGTTTATTTACACTCTGACAGAAGCCAATTGAGTCTATTAATGATATAAATGCATTACTAAGGCTGTCATTGTCAACATCCACATGAATATTAAAATCACCTACAATAATTACTTTATCTGATTTAAGGACTAAGCTTGATAGAAACTCTGAAAATTCAGATATAAAGTCAGAGTACGGTCCAGGAGCGCGGTAGACTATAACAAATAGAACTGGCTGCAGTGTTTTCCAGTTTGGGTGAGAAAGGCTAAGAACAAGGCTTTCAAATGAATTGTAATTTAGTTTAGGTTTAGGGTCCATTAAAACGCTCGAATCATATATAGCTGCTACTCCACCTCCTCGGCCTGTGCCTCGAGGAATGTGAGTATTAATATGACTGGGGGGGTGGATTCATTTAGGCTAACATACTCCTCGTGGGACAACCAGGTCTCAGTAAGACAAAGTAAATCAATATCATAATCTGATATTAATTCATTCACTAAAACAGCTTTAGAGGACAGAGACCTGATATTTAACAGCCCACATTTCATTCTCTTATTTTGTGCTACTGAGGAGTTGGTTTTAATTTTTATTAGATTTTTATGTTGAACTCCTCTTGTTTTTATTTCTTTAAATAGTTTAGGTGGTCGGGGGACAGACACAGTCTCTATGGGGTTTTGGGTGGGTGACTGTTCTAAAGAAAGCGCAGAGAAGTGTGTAAGACAGCAGCTCTGCTTCCTGGTCCTAACTCTGGACTGTCAGGTTTTAGAGATAAACTTCGCCATATTTCTAGATAAGAGAGCCGCTCCATCCAAAGTGGGATGGATGCCGTCTCTCCTAATCAGACCAGGTTTTCCCCAAAAAGGCTTCCAGTTATCAATGAAGCCCACATCGTTTGCTGGACACCACCTCGACAGCCAGCGGTGGAATGACGACATGCGGCTATACATGTCATCACTGGTCACATTGGGGAGGGGTCCAGAGAAAACTACGGAGTCCGACATTGTCTTAGCATAGTTACACACCGACTCCACATTAATCTTAGTGACCTCCGATTGGCGTAAACGGGTGTCATTACTGCCGACGTGGATAACAATCTTACTGTATTTACGTTTACCTTTAGCCAGCAGTTTTAAATTTGATTCAATGTCGCCCGCTCTGGCCCCAGGGATACATTTAACTATGGCCTATATACTATAAAAGATAGGAGAAAAGCATCTCCCCACATCCTCTTTCATTCATTCTCATCCTTTCTACTTTTTTGCTTTCATGATGTTGGTAACTAAACTTTCCTGCAGGTGTTTCACATTTAAAGCCTTCACTTGAAAGGATTATAGTTACAGTTGCAAAAGGGCCTTCTGCAACATTAATATCTGATTAATCGCCACCATATCGTTATCCTTTCAACAAGATTGGACGGCTGAGGATGCTAGTACATTCCTGCCTCCCTCTTTACTCCACAGTATTGGTGGCTCTATCCCCATCGTGTTTTCCTATTACTCTGAGTTTCTGGCCCAGGAGAAACAAGGAGAGCATCTGAGCTGGCACTGCATGTTCTGGACGATCGGTGGGATCTACGCCTCCGCCATGGCCTGGGCCATCATCCCACACTATGGTGAGAAAAACAAACAGATCACTCAGTCAGGAAATCATTGTTTCAGACAATATGTAGTTAATGTGTTAGTCAACCAGCTAAACAGCCTGTAACCTTAACCATTTTTATTTTATACCACAAAATGGGATCATGGGATCATCCTCCTGCAGCAGACACCTCTCTTTATCAACCTTGTCATCCCCACCCGCCAATCTGACACCCACTACAGACCCTGACACATCTCCCACCACCTCCCAGACTGGACTTCATATCACAGTCAGCCAAATGAGGAGAGAGCTGGAGAAGCTCAAACAGAGGAAAGCTGCTGGACGGGTGCAAAACCCATCTCTTCTCTGTGGCCTTTGACACCTAGTAAGATGTCGACTTTATTTACTTGATATATTTTTTGTATTTGTTATTTTTATTTTCTTGATTGCTTGTTATTGCATGGTTATTATTTTTCATTCTTTTCATTTTATTGTTGTATTATATGTTATTTTGCGCCTCATGTGAGCTGTTATGTCTTTTATTTATGATGTCTTATTTATTCTCCTGTACAGCACTTTGGTCAACTTTGGTTGTTTTAAAGTGCTTAACAAATAAAGTTGGATTGGATTGGATTGCAATAAGGTCAAAGAAGTGGTGGTGGCCAATCCTGGCCTGGTCCCTTCACAGTGCAGTGGTGAATAGTTGGCTGTTCTTCAGAGATGTTGTTGGCAGTGTCCATGGATCTCCTCAAGAGATATGGAAAACAGCCTCTTGAGCAAGGCAGAAGATCTGCAACTGTGAAACCTCAGGATTCCACAAGAGGTGATGGGAAACATCACTGGCCTGTAAACACAGGAAAACGTTACCAAAGATGCAGATGATGCTACAACCGCACTGTGTATGGATGTGAGAAGTGTGACGTACCACTCCACATTGAGTGCACATTGAAGATTTTTCATGGAGAGTAAAATCTAACTGATAAGCCTTTGAGCTGTTACATAAATCAAATCTATTGAAACTGGTAACTGTAAAATAAATATTCAGATTTTTGTCACTAATAGTGCGCCTTCAGTATGCACTGTTTTTATATCTTTTGCACTGTTTTTGCGGTACAGTGAATATTTACATGCAGTTTTTGGGGTTTCTGTTGAATAACACTGTGCACTCATCTTCTGGCCATGATGTTAGTGGTCAGTAAATGTTAAGTGAATCTAAGGTACTGCCACAATGTGAATTTATTTTATTTTTATAAACTAGTATCAGTTCTTATTTTGTAAGTTCAAACACTTTTAGCTCTACTGTTATTTAACGGTTTTATGTGCTTTGAGCTGTGCTTTGCTCCTAAATTAAATTAATAAATTCAAATTCTGTTATATCTTTTGTATCTAATAAATCTAATCTAATAATGTATCTAATAAAGTTCTAAACACATTTATAACCATGCCTAGTTATAATATGTTACTCATGTTCATGTTATTTTTATTCTTTACATGTGTAAATAGGTCAAATTGAAGAATTTGTGTAAATTTAGACTATGCGGTTTCCCACCGGCAACAATTGTTGCCGAGTCTAAAACCTCAATTTCCACTAACATAACATAACATGAAATGAAAAAATGCATACCTATTATATGTTAGGGAGGTCTAAGGAGTTCAATGCATGCACTTATTTTGCAAGGAACAATTGGGGATTTAACGGGTTAAGCGTCGTTCCTTCACTGCAGCCAACACCGTAATAACGAGAGGAGCGTTTCACACGAAGTAAGTTTCAAACATATATACGTTTATCACATATAGACTGTTTGTCTTATACACCTCTATTATCTGAAACATAAAAACACATCATACACAGATGCATGGTGCTGATATAACCGCAAAGCCTTAATACAATATTCCTTACAATAAAGAATACATAACTACAGCCTATATAATCTTCTGTATAACGATATATGACTGGTGGATTTTGAACACAACGCTGCATTCTTACAGTATTTCTCCAAACCGACCTCCTTTAGGTCGGACCAGTGCTACTTATTTATGCTTATTTATCTATTAATTTATTATTCTTATCACCTACTTTATTATATGGCATCAGCGTGAATGGAAAGGCTACAAATTCCTTCGATTTAAAGACGAGTTTAATGTATGAAACCGAGAACAATGAGCGCAAAATGTGTCGCCATTAGAATTTAAAAATAAACGTGAGTACATTTAAAAAATGCATTTTTTTTTTCAAAGTAAAACGCTTGGCACATTCATGACGTCATTCCCACCGTCATTTCCATGACGTAGCAGCCACTTCAGAGGACTCCTTTGATGTGTGCCCTGCAAAAATCAACCCCAGAGCTCATCACCTCTGTGCACCTTTGTGTTACACAACAGTTACACAATCATACGGACGATAACTGGAAATCAGCAGAAATATCATTTCTTTACAACAACTATACGCCAACATGCCAGTTTTAGTTCTTGGTCTAGTTGTGGTTCCTTGGGCCATCAGAACTGCTGGTCGCATCATTAGAGCTGGATTGGAGCGCATTCCCCCCAGTCCACCCATTGTTAACCCAGAACCGGTCCTACTTGAGTCACCTGTAGAGGTAGACTTAGCACCACTGGCAGAGACAAATTTACATGAAGCAGAGGAAGAGCAGAATAGCTCCTCTTCAGGCATTCGCACTTTAACTCACAGGAGTCACACAGGGTCAGATGGAAATTCAGCATTTTCTTCGGCAGCTGCTTATTCCACGGTGGCTCTAGCAACAACTCCTTCTGTTTTTCCCAGCATCAGAAATCCTGATTGCTTCAATGATATTGAAATCGTGCCTATTCCCCCAGTCCACCCATTGTTAACCCAGAACCGGTCCTACTTGAGTCACCTGTAGAGGTAGACTTAGCACCACTGGCAGAGACAAATTTAAATGAAGCAGAGGAAGAGCAGGATAGCACCTCTTCAGGTATTCGCTTTTTTATTCACAGGAGTCATTCTGGCGGTAATTCCATGACCAGAGCACAAATTTTAGCAGGAATCGCCACGCTCAGAGAAATGGGTTTCGCCAACATTGTGTTGTCCATGGCTCAAGAAATATCGGCTACTTTCTTCACCGATGAGGAGACAAATTTTAAAACCCTTTTTACTTATATCCGAGAAACAATTACTGCTGTTCTTCCCGGAATCAAAGTAAGAACCACAGTGAATATTTACCCACTAAGAGTTGACATTAGGATATTCCATGTTGAGCCTTCTCCTCTCCCAAACTCAGTAGTTGACCTCGAGACATCACAGCCTGCTGGCACAGAGTCAGATGGAATATTGGCAACTGCTTATGAGTCACCTGTAGAGGTAGACCTTGCACCACTGGCAGGGACAAATTTAAATGAAGCAGAGGAAGAGCAGAATAGCACCTCTTCAGGCATTCACTTTTTTATTCACAGGAGTCATTCTGGCGGTAATTCCATGACCAGAGCACAAATTTTAGCAGGAATCGCCACGCTCAGAGAAATGGGTTTCGCCAACATTGTGTTGTCCATGGCTCAAGAAATATCGTCTACTTTCTTCACCGATGAGGAGACAAATTTTAAAACCCTTTTTACTTATATCCGAGAAACAATTACTGCTGTTCTTCCCGGAATCAAAGTAAGAACCACAGTGAATATTTACCCACTAAGAGTTGACATTAGGATATTCCATGTTGAGCCTTCTCCTCTATCAAACTCAGTAGTTGACCTCGAGACATCACAGCCTGCTGGCACAGAGGTAGATGGAATTTTGGTAACTATTTATGAGTCACCTGTAGAGGTAGACCTAGCACCACTGGCAGAGTCAGATGGAATTTTGGCAACTGCTAAATCCATGGCCAGAGCACAATTTTTAGAAGGAATCGTCGCGCTCAGAACAATGGGGTTCTCCAACATTGTGTTGTCCCTAGCTCGAGATTTAATTACTACTTCTTTCTCGGTGGCTAAAGGAGGAATCACTGATTTTATGTCCTTAATTGCGGAAGGAACCATGGCTGTTTTCACCCTGGCTAAGGCAAGTTTTTCAACTTTTTTGACCATGGCCCAAGCAGGTATTGCTGCTGTTATCCACCCACTCAAAGCAGGTATTGCTGCTGTCATTCACCCACTCAAAGAAAGAATTGCTGCTGGTTTTTCCGCAATTCAAGCGACAATGGCAAGATGGAGCCAGCGGAGGACCCCCTAATGGACCAACTTTTCCCCCACAATTGTATGAACGGCTTGTGTCTGTACAATATGCTAATCTGATATATATTTTTTTTTTCATACACTTTTTATTTTATAATTAATAATCATTTCTAGCCGGCCAACTGCTTTTGACCATCCATCACTACGTCATACTGAGTTTTACTTGAATGACAGTGACCGACAGCAGTGGCCTGGAAATATGGTGGCACTGTGGCTTAATAATCCTCCAGTGTCCACGTGGGTTTTCCCCGGGTGCTCCGGTTTCCTCCCACAAAGTACTGTTACTGTCAGGCGGCACCCCAGTCTCTGCTTTACGCATAGCGCATGTAACTACACAGGACGAAGAAATGCAACAAGTCTCACATTTGCTTTCACTCCCCTGGTTTTAGCCTTTAATACAGCACAATCTGTCTTCCAATGTCCTTTCTCGTGACAATAGTTACAGATATTCCCATTGTCAAACTGATCACTTGCTTTAAGTTCAGGTTTGAAATGGCCAATTCTCTTTGAACGCGTCACCATTTTACCAGACTGCGCACAAGCAACCTGCATATGTTATCCGGATCAGCTGATAGCAGCAAAAAAAAAAGAAAACGTCAAGCAAACATATACTCAAATGGTCAAATCCAGCTACGAAACACTACACAATCATTCTGAAATAGTCTACTTACCCAACAAAGCCATCATCCAACGCGTCCTTTCCTCTACACTCTCCCACAAGAGCAAACAAACGTTTACAGGCCTGCACCTGCACAGGTAAACCGGAGAACAAAGGATCTATACCAGAGCGCACCACTAGTGGTCCCGACAACTTTACGCATACGCGCACCCAAAAAACTAGACCCTAGGATTAGAAAAATCCCCCAGAAAGTGGCCTACAACAAACACCCTATCACCTGGTGGTATACAGTAACAAAATACCAAATTTACAAATAATCGTGCAAAATGGGAACATCACGAGCCACAGAGTGGTCTCTGAAACTGCCCTTATGGAGCAATACGTACTCATCAGCTGAAACAGCAGCCTCAGCAGCTGTAGTCATTTTCCGTTCTGTTATGTATGTTGCAATGCATTCTGGAAGACGACTATTTTTAAACTGCTCCAAAATCATCAAATTGAAGTGAACAACGGGAGCCGGATCCAGATTTTTTACCCGTTTATTTTTTCCCCCAAATTCTCTCGCTCTCTCACGTTTCCCTCCCACCTGTTTGTGTACTCACTGTACCGTGTGTGTCTGTAACCCCTCCCTCCCCTCCTGCTCAGTGTAGATACACAGACGTCACCACACATCTTGACCAATCCTGCAAATACGGACTAGGCTCCCAATCAGGAGCCGGCTCCCGTCGTTCACTTCAAAAAGCTGGATCGTTCGCGACTGACCCATCACTACACGACACAGTGAGCACACGAACAGGTGGGAGGGAGACGTGAGAGAGCGAGAGAACTTGGTGCTACATAGACAGAAACACTGGAAAGGAGAGGAAAATTAGTGACAGGAAACGTAAAGTTTGGACATATCTTAATAATCCTCCAGTGTCCACGTGGGTTTTCCCCGGGTGCTCCGGTTTCCTCCCACAGGCAAAAAAATACAAATATAATCTATATAAATCCACAACGCCGTTCACTGGTACCCACCAGAGAGGTATAAACCTCCATTCAGTTTGGAGTTTCCCCGCTATCTAAACCAAACCTGCTAACTAAACTCCCCTAGTCTTCCTGTGGTTAGTTGTGGTGGGTATTTATGCACTGTTGACCGCTGGATCAGGAAGTAATGATGGGTCAGTCACGAACGATCCGGCTCTAAGAGCCGGCTCTTTGAAGTGAACAACAGGAGCCGGCTCCTGATTGGGAGCCGCATCCGGATTTGCAGGATTGGTCAAGATGTGTGGCGGCGTCTGAGTATCTACACTGAGCAGGAGGGGAGGGAGGGGTTACAGACACACTAGTGATGTTAATTCCAGCTCTTTTTAGAGAACCGGTTCCTTTGGCTCCGCTCACTAAAAAGCGCTCTAAGAGCCGGCTCTGTGAAGTGAACAACGGGAGCCGGTTCCTGATTGGGAGCCGGATCCAGTTTTTTCCCCCGTTTCTTTTTCCCCCAAGTTCTCTCGCTCTCTCACGTCTCCCTCCCACCTGTTTGTGTGCTCACTGTGTTGTGTGTGTGTCTGTAACCCCTCCCTCCCCCCTCCTGCTCAGTATAGATACACAGACGCCGCCACACATCTTGACCAATCACGTGGCCTTAACAGAAAAAAAGCCGCCTGATGCGGCTCCCAATCAGGAGCCGGCTCCCGTCGTTCACTTCAAAGAGCCGGATCGTTTGTGACTTACACATCTCTACACGGCACAGTGAGCACACGAACAGGTTGGAGGGAGACGTGAGAGAGTGAGAGAACTTGGCGCTACATAGACAGAAACACTGGAAAGGAGAGGAAAATTAGTGACAGGAAACATAAAGTTTGGTCACACCTTAATAATTCTCCAGTGTCCACGTGGGTTTTCCCCGGGTGCTCCGGTTTCCTCCCATAAACAAAAGAATACAAATATAATCTATATAAATAATGTAAATATAATCTATTAATAAATAAAAAAATAAAATAAAAAAAAATATATATAAATCTATTTTATACACAAATCTATAAATAAAATTCTAATCATTAATAAATCGTGATTTGCATCATTTATTAATGCCATACATACTTGCATATTGAATAAACATTCATTATTAAGAAAAACATGAAACAACAGCACAGCGTTACTTTGACTAAGTGTCTGTTCTCAATAAAGGAAATGTTGCCTTGGTAAAAGATAGGAGAAAAGCATCTCCCCACATCCTCTTTCATTCATTCTCATCCTCTCTACTTTTTTGCTTTCATGATGTTGGTAACTAAACTTTCCTGCAGGTGTTTCACATTTAAAGCCTTCACTTGAAAGGATTATAGTTACAGTTGCAAAAGGGCCTTCTGCAACATTATTATCTGATTAATCGCCACCATATCGTTATCCTTTCAACAAGATTGGACGGCTGAGGATGCTAGTACATTCCTGCCTCCCTCTTTACTCCACAGTATTGGTGGCTCTATCCCCATCGTGTTTTCCTATTACTCTGAGTTTCTGGCCCAGGAGAAACAAGGAGAGCATCTGAGCTGGCACTGCATGTTCTGGACGATCGGTGGGATCTACGCCTCCGCCATGGCCTGGGCCATCATCCCACACTATGGTGAGAAAAACAAACAGATCACTCAGTCAGGAAATCATTGTTTCAGACAATATGTAGTTAATGTGTTAGTCAACCAGCTAAACAGCCTGTAACCTTAACCATTTTATTTTACACCACAAAATGGGATCATGGGATCATCCTCCTGCAGCAGACACCTCTCTTTATCAACCTTGTCATCCCCACCCGCCAATCTGACACCCACTACAGACCCTGACACATCTCCCACCACCTCCCAGACTGGACTTCATATCACAGTCAGCCAAATGAGGAGAGAGCTGGAGAAGCTCAAACAGAGGAAAGCTGCTGGACGGGTGCAAAACCCATCTCTTCTCTGTGGCCTTTGACACCTAGTAAGATGTCGACTTTATTTACTTGATATATTTTTTGTATTTGTTATTTTTATTTTCTTGATTGCTTGTTATTGCATGGTTATTATTTTTATTTATGTCTTTTCATTTTATTGTTGTATTATATGTTATTTTGCGCCTCATGTGAGCTGTTATGTCTTTTATTTATGATGTCTTATTTATTCTCCTGTACAGCACTTTGGTCAACTTTGGTTGTTTTAAAGTGCTTAACAAATAAAGTTGGATTGGATTGGATTGCAATAAGGTCAAAGAAGTGGTGGTGGCCAATCCTGGCCTGGTCCCTTCACAGTGCAGTGGTGAATAGTTGGCTGTTCTTCAGAGATGTTGTTGGCAGTGTCCATGGATCTCCTCAAGAGATATGGAAAACAGCCTCTTGAGCAAGGCAGAAGATCTGCAACTGTGAAACCTCAGGATTCCACAAGAGGTGATGGGAAACATCACTGGCCTGTAAACACAGGAAAACGTTACCAAAGATGCAGATGATGCTACAACCGCACTGTGTATGGATGTGAGAAGTGTGACGTACCACTCCACATTGAGTGCACATTGAAGATTTTTCATGGAGAGTAAAATCTAACTGATAAGCCTTTGAGCTGTTACATAAATCAAATCTATTGAAACTGGTAACTGTAAAATAAATATTCAGATTTTTGTCACTAATAGTGCGCCTTCAGTATGCACTGTTTTTATATCTTTTGCACTGTTTTTGCGGTACAGTGAATATTTACATGCAGTTTTTGGGGTTTCTGTTGAATAACACTGTGCACTCATCTTCTGGCCATGATGTTAGTGGTCAGTAAATGTTAAGTGAATCTAAGGTACTGCCACAATGTGAATTTATTTTATTTTTATAAACTAGTATCAGTTCTTATTTTGTAAGTTCAAACATTCTTAGCTCCAAGGTTATTCAACCGTTTTATGAGACTATGAAATACAGTAATTGTGTTGTTGTCCTTGTTAGTTCCCTTCAGTATGCATTGAAATGATATCTTAATGTATCTAATAAAGTTCTAAACACATTTATAACCATGCCTAGTTATAATATGTTACTCATGTTCATGTTATTTTTATTCTTTACATGTGTAAATAGGTCAAATTGAAGAATTTGTGTAAATTTAGACTATGCGGTTTCCCACCGGCAACAATTGTTGCCGAGTATAAAACTAAATGAAAAAATGCATACCTATTATATGTTAGGGTGGTCTAAGGAGTTCAATGCATGCACTTATTTTGCAAGGAACAATTGGGGATTTAACGGGTTAAGCGTCGTTCCTTCACTGCAGCCAACACCGTAATAACGAGAGGAGCGTTTCACACGAAGTAAGTTTCAAACATATATACGTTTATCACATCTAGACTGTTTGTCTTATACACCTCTATTATCTGAAACATAAAAACACATCATACACAGATGCATGGTGCTGATATAACCGCAAAGCCTAAATACAATATTCCTTACAATAAAGAATACATAACTACAGCCTATATAATCTTCTGTATAACGATATATGACTGGTGGATTTTGAACACAACGCTGCATTCTTACAGTATTTCTCCAAACCGACCTACTTTAGGTCGGACCAGTGCTACTTATTTATGCTTATTTATCTATTAATTTATTATTCTTATCACCTACTTTATTATATGGCATCAGCGTGAATGGAAAGGCTACAAATTCCTTCGATTAAAAGACGAGTTTAATGTATGAAACCGAGAACAATGAGCGCCAAATGTGTCGCCATTAGAATTTAAAAATAAACGTGAGTACATTTAAAAAATGCATTTTTTTTCAAAGTAAAACGCTTGGCACATTCATGACGTCATTCCCACGGTCATTTCCATGACGTAGCAGCCACTTCAAAGGACTCCTTTGATGTGTGCCCTGCAAAAATCAACCCCAGAGCTCATCACCTCTGTGCACCTTTGTGTTACACAACAGTTACACAATCATACGGACGATAACTGGAAATCAGCAGAAATATCATTTCTTTACAACAACTATACGCCAACATGCCAGTTTTAGTTCTTGGTCTAGTTGTGGTTCCTTGGGCCATCAGAACTGCTGGTCGCATCATTAGAGCTGGATTGGAGCGCATTCCCCCCAGTCCACCCATTGTTAACCCAGAACCGGTCCTACTTGAGTCACCTGTAGAGGTAGACTTAGCACCACTGGCAGAGACAAATTTACATGAAGCAGAGGAAGAGCAGAATAACACCTCTTCAGGCATTCGCTTTTTTATTCACGGGAGTCATTCTGGCGGTGAGAGAGTTCAGCCTTCTCCTGTCTCAAACCCAGTAGTTGACCGAGAGACATCACAGCCTGCTGGCACAGAGTCAGATGGAATTTTGGCAGCTGCTAATTCCATGACCAGAGCACAAATTTTAGCAGGAATCGCCACGCTCAGAGAAATGGGGTTCGCTAACATTGTGTTGTCCACGGCTCAAGAAATAATGGCTACTTTCTTCACCGAGGATGGGGCAAATTTTGAAACCCTTTTCACTTATATCCGGGAAACAATTACTGCTGTTCTTCCCGGAATCAATGTAAGAACCACAGTGAATATTTCCCCACTAAGAGTTGACATTAGGATATTCCATGTTGAGCCTTCTCCTCTATCAAACTCAGTAGTTGACCTCGAGACATCACAGCCTGCTGGCACAGAGGTAGATGGAATTGTGGCATCTGCTTATGAGTCACCTGTAGAGGGAGACCTAGCACCACTGGCAGAGTCAGATGGAATTTTGGCAACTGCTAAATCCATGGCCAGAGCACAATTTTTAGAAGGAATCGTCGCGCTCAGAACAATGGGGTTCTCCAACATTGTGTTGTCCCTAGCTCGAGATTTAATTACTACTTCTTTCACGGTGGCTAAAGGAGGAATCTATTTCTTTTTTAAGAATAATTAATAATCATTTATAGCCGGCCAACTGCTTTTGATCATCCATCACTACGTCATACTGAGTTTTACTTGAATGACAGTGACCGACAGCAGTGGCCTGGAAATATGGTGGCACTGTGGCTTAATAATCCTCCAGTGTCCACGTGGGTTTTCCCCGGGTGCTCCGGTTTCCTCCCACAGGCAAAAAAATACAAATATAATCTATATAAATCCACAACGCCGTTCACTGGTACCCACCAGAGAGGTATAAACCTCCATTCAGTTTGGAGTTTCCCCGCTATCTAAACCAAACCTGCTAACTAAACTCCCCCTAGTCTTCCTGTGGTTAGTTGTGGTGGGTATTTATGCACTGTTGACCGCTGGATCAGGAAGTAATGATGGGTCAGTCACGAACGATCCGGCTCTTAGAGCCGGCTCTTTGAAGTGAACAACAGGAGCCGGCTCCTGATTGGGAGCCGCATCCGGATTTGCAGGATTGGTCAAGATGTGTGGCGGCGTCTGAGTATCTACACTGAGCAGGAGGGGAGGGAGGGGTTACAGACACACTAGTGATGGGAATTCCGGCTCTTTTTAGAGAACCAGTTCCTTTGGCTCCGCTCACTAAAAAGCGCTCTAAGAGTGAAGTGAACGACAGGATCCATTTTTTTTACCCGTTTCTTTCCCCCCCCCAAGTTCTCTCGCTCTCTCACGTCTCCCTCCCACCTGTTTGTGTGCTCACTGTGTTGTGTGTGTGTCTGTAACCCCTCCCTCCCCCCTCCTGCTCAGTATAGATACACAGATGCCGCCACACATCTTGACCAATCACGCAGCTTTAACAGAAAAAAAGCCGCCTGATGCGGCTCCCAATCAGGAGCCGGCTCCCGTCGTCCACTTCAAAGGGCCAGATCGTTCGCGACTGACCCATCACTACACGGCACAGTGAGCACACGAACAGGTGGGAGGGAGATGTGAGAGAGCGAGAGAACTTGGTGCTACATAGACAGAAACACTGGAAAGGAGAGAAAAATTAGTGACAGGAAACATCTTAATAATTCTCCAGTGTCCACGTGGGTTTTCCCCGGGTGCTCCGGTTTCCTCCCATAAACAAAAGAATACAAATATAATCTATATAAATAATGTTAATATAATCTATTAATAAATAAAAATGTATATATCTATAATATATCTATATCTATCTATATCTATCTATCTATATAAATCTATTTTATACACAAATCTATAAATAAAAATTCTAATCATTAATAAATCGTGATTTGCATCATTTATTAATGCCATACATACTTGCATTTTGAATAAACATTCATTATTAAGAAAAACATGAAACAACAGCACAGCGTTACTTTCACTAAGTGTCTGTTCTCAATAAAGGAAATGTTGCCTTGGTAAAAGATAGGAGAAAAGCATCTCCCCACATCCTCTTTCATTCATTCTCATCCTCTCTACTTTTTTGCTTTCATGATGTTGGTAACTCAACTTTCCTGCAGGTGTTTCACATTTAAAGCCTTCACTTGAAAGGATTATAGTTACAGTTGCAAAAGGGCCTTCTGCAACATTAATATCTGATTAATCGCCACCATATCGTTATCCTTTCAACAAGATTGGACGGCTGAGGATGCTAGTACATTCCTGCCTCCCTCTTTACTCCACAGTATTGGTGGCTCTATCCCCATCGTGTTTTCCTATTACTCTGAGTTTCTGGCCCAGGAGAAACAAGGAGAGCATCTGAGCTGGCACTGCATGTTCTGGACGATCGGTGGGATCTACGCCTCCGCCGTGGCCTGGGCCATCATCCCACACTATGGTGAGAAAAACAAACAGATCACTCAGTCAGGAAATCATTGTTTCAGACAATATGTAGTTAATGTGTTAGTCAACCAGCTAAACAGCCTGTAACCTTAACCATTTTATTTTACACCACAAAATGGGATCATGGGATCATCCTCCTGCAGCAGACACCTCTCTTTATCAACCTTGTCATCCCCACCCCCCAATCTGACACCCACTACAGACCCCGACACATCTCCCATCACCTCCCAGACTGGACTTCATATCACAGTCAGCCAAGTGAGGAGAGAGCTGGAGAAGCTCAAACAGAGGAAAGCTGCTGGACCGGACCACATCAGCCCTTGAGTACTGAAGGCATGTTCCAGGCAGCTCTGTGGAGTTTTCCAGCACCTCTTCAACCTGAGTCTGCCCCTTCAGAGAGTGCCAGTGCTCTGGAAAACATCCTGCCTGGTCCCAGTGCCCAAAAAGGACATCCTGTGACTGGACCAGTAGCTCTGACCTCTCAAATCATTTAAGTCATGGAGAGACTGATCCTGGCACACCTCAGACCATTAGTGTGCCCATCGCAAGACCCCCTGCAGTTTGCATATCAACCTCATGTGGGGGTTGATGATGCAATCATCTACCTGTTGCAGAAGGCCTATTCCTCTTTGGACAGACCCAACACCTCAGTCCGCATCATGTTCTTCGACTTCTCCAGCGCCTTCAACACCATCCAGCCCAGACTGCTGAAGGCCAAACTGGAGAACACGCAGGTGGGTGCTCCCTTCATCACTTGGTTCGATGACTATCTGACGGGCAGACCGCAGTTTGTGAAATTAAAGAACTGTGTGTCTGACCGTCTGCCCCCCCAGGGAACTGTACTGTCTCCCTTCCTCTTCACCACCTACAGTGCAGACTTTAAGTACTGCACTGAGTTGTGTCATCTGCAGAAATTCAGAGGATGCTGGCAAAACTGCTGACAATAATGAACAATCCCCCCCCCTTCCACACAACACTGAAAAAGCTAAAGAGCAGCTTGAGCAACAGACTCATTCTACAGATGAACATTTGTTTTACAAAAAATGCAATCAACTTCTAAAATATAATGCATTTTAGAGGTTAATCAACCCATTCTGATTTTGATTGGCCCTAATCATAATAAAAAGTAATAAATATATAATATAATATAATCATTTTCATCTTGTTTACTTTAGTCACCAGCAGCTATCTTAATAAGGTTAGGTATAATCAGAACTTATTTGATCAGTGGTTTCAGCCTTTCTACTAACAGTGTGTGTCAGTGGTATAAAATTGCAAGTTAACTGCAGCTCTTGCTTCACCTAGAGGAGTTACCAGATACCAGACTGAATGTTTTCAGCAGCTATACAAATAGTATAGCACAAAGAAAAGAACAGCTGTGTAATGATCTTCTTTACATACATGATCCTGCTACGGAGCCTTCATCCAGAGAGAGTCTGTGGTCTAAAGCATGTATGTTTACTGTAGATGTTTCAAGGCTAGGCAATCAATTATTTTCGTTCTAGCTGTCTTGTCTGGGGCTATAAGATCTAAGCATCTTAGTTTTATTGTAGATCCAGTGACTCCCTCCATTTAGCATTTATAAGAAGTACATAAACACAGAATAATGATTCATACCACTCAAAATGCAGGTGAAGCTGATATATAGACATTTCAATTGGCTGTTAATGTATTTGTTAACAATTCTAACTTCCTACATAACTCATGAAACATCTGTACATCATGATTGATGACACATTGTAACATAGCTGTGATCATAAATAATGAATACACAAAGCCAAATCTGTACAGTGTTCCTGCTCTAGATCCTGCAGTTCTTGCTAATTTCAGGCCTATCTCCAAACTTCCTTTCCTTTCAAAAATCCTGGACAAGATTGTGCACAGTCAATTAATGGCCTTTCTGGAAGAACATAATATCCTAGAGGTTTTCCAATCCGGTTTTAAAACCCTACACAGCACCGAATCAGCTCTCTTAAGAGTTTTTAATGATATCTTTTTAGCTACTGACTCTGGTGACTGTGTTATCCTTGTGCTTTTAGATTTAACTGCTGCATTTGACACAGTGGATCATGAAATATTGATCTCACGTTTGAAGCAGTGGGTGGGCATCAGGGGCATAGCACTGGAGTGGTTCAGGTCGTACTTGGCTGATCGAACTTTCTGTGTCAGCCTAGGTGACTCTGTATCCTCCTCTGCTTCTCTCTCGTGTGGGGTCCCACAGGGCTCAGTTCTTGGCCCTCTCCTTTTCTCTCTCTATTTGCTCCCACTTGGTTCCATACTTAGGAAGCACAGCTTTTCATTCCACTGTTATGCAGACGACAGTCAGATTTATGTGCCTCTGAAAAAGAAAAATGAATACTCTGTCAGACTGCTACTTAAGTGCCTCGACGACATAAAGGCCTGGATGGCTCTGAACTTTGGTGGCACCACTGGGACCCCCCCCTGTAGATCTGGGTTCCTTGGCCCAGTATATTAAACCTAGCATCACAAACCTAGGGGTTAAAGTTGACCCTGAGCTTAAGTTTGACAGTCAGATAAAGGCTGTTGTCAAATCAAGCTTTTTCCATTTGAGGCAGCTGGCCAAAATGAAGCCAATTCTATCAAGGCAGCACTTTGAGACGGTAATCCACGCCTTTGTTACCACTCGGCTGGATTACTGTAATGCACTGTATGTGGGGGTTAGCGGGTCCTCCATCGCCCGTCTCCAGATGGTACAGAACGCTGCTGCACGTCTTTTAACTGGCACATGTAAACATGAGCACATTTCCCCCATTTTAGCCTCACTCCACTGGCTGCCTATTCAATTTAATTTCTTATTTTGATTGCTTTTTATTGCCTGGCTATTATTTTTACTCATGTTTTATGTCTTTTCATTTTATTGTTGTATTTTATATGTAATTTTGCACCTCATGTGAGCTGTTATGTCTTTTATTTATGATGTCTTATTTATTCTCCTGTACAGCACTTTGGTCAACTTTGGTTGTTTTAAAGTGCTTAACAAATAAAGTTGGATTGGACAAAGTCTGAATATTTTGTTTAGAATTGTGTTTCTCATGGTCTGAGAGTCTTTCAGGTGCCTTTTGGCAAACTCCAGGTGGGCTGCCATGTGCCTTTTACTAAGGAGTGACTTCCGTCTGGCCACTCTACCATACAGGCCTGATTGGTGGAGTGCTGCAGCAATGGTCATCCTTCTGGAAGGTTCTCCTCTCTCCACAGAAGAACCCTGGAGCTCTGTCAGGGTGACCATCGGGTAATGGGTCACCTCCTAACTAAAGCCCTTCTCCCCCGATCACTCAGTTTAGAGGGACGGCCAGCTCTAGGAAGAGTCCGGGTGGTTCCAAACTTCTTCCATTTATGGATGATGGAGGCCACTGTGCTCATTGGGACCTTTAAAGCAGCAGAAATGTTTCTGTACCCTTCCCCAGATCTGTGCCTCGATACAATCCTGTTTCGGAGGTCTACAGACAATTCCATTGACTTCGTGCTTGTTTTGTGATCTGACTAAACTGTGGGACCTTATATAGACAGGTGTGTGCCTTTCCAAATCATGTCCAATCAACTAAATTTACCACAGGTGGACTCCAATTAAGCTGCAGAAACATCTCAAGGATGATCAGTGGAAACAGAATGCACCTGAGCTTGATCGCAAAGGCTGTGAATACTTATGTACAAGTGATTTCTTTGTTTTTTATTTTTAATAAATTAGCAAAAATCTCAAACAAACTTTTTTTAAGTTGTCATTATGGGGTATTATGTGTAGAATTTTGAGGGAAAAAATGAATTGAATCCATTTTGGAATAATGCTGTAACATAACAAAATGTGGAAAAAGTGAAGCGCTGTGAATACTTTCCGTATGCACTGTATACATACTGGAGCAGGCAAAACAGCAAGCTACTTTATATTCAGTGTATCTTGAATACTGACACACTAAAAAATGAACAGAAAAGTTAGAGATAAAATACAAGATTTTTTAATTTGATTCTTGTTGATAATGTTTTTGAAATGTTCCATTCATGAAGGAATCTTTCACAGCTAGTATACAATATGACATCTAGTGCAGTGGTGATTTTTGCAGTCTAAGATAATTACCATCCCCATATCCCCCAAAGTCTGTTTATGTGCTACTAAGCCACTTTTAGCTGTCAAAACCACAGATACATTTTAATTTATTCATGTATTCACTGGTTTTTACAAGCATAAACTGTTATTTCTGTTGTATTTTACCAAATGTTCCTGCATGGTTTTTTCTTTGATGTTTTAAGGTCCCTTTCACCCACCCACACTTCCTTTGATACTCACTGACATCAGCAGCTGGTTGCAGAGATACAGAGAAAAAAAACTGCAAATCTGTATGAAATAGTACATTTTTGAACATTTCCACATAAAAGTGCATTATAGGTTTAATTTAGTCTAGGTTTGTATTGCAAGATCACTGGTTGAAGCCTCACAATGTAATTCGACTGTGCATAAGAATGTATGCACAGATTTGCACTGACATGTTTTTGAGCCGTAAAGGAATAGTTCAAATGTTTGAGAAGACTGATACCTCTCTTCTGTATGTAGGGTAAATATGAAACTACAGCCACAAGCAGGTTAGCTTAGCTTAGCATAAAGACTAGAAACAGGGGGAACCAGTTCAGTCCAAAGGTAACAAAACCCAGATATATCTCTATATATATATATCTTGTTTAATCTAAAAAATTAAACAAATGAGATATAACATGTTACTTAGTCAAATTTAGAAGTGCTGGTAGGCAGATTTTCTTGCTTTTGTACAGAGCCAGGAACTGTTTCCCTTGTTTCCAGTGGCCTATTTCTGCTACACTATGCTAACTGACTGCTAGATTCATATTTGTGTGGTACAGTATCAATCTTTTCATCTAACTCTTGATAAGAAAGCAAATACGTGTATTTTCCAAAATGTGAAACTATTCCTTTAAGCACTTAACCCACATGTACACCAGTGTGTGCATGTGAAACACGAATTGCTGAATAAAATCAATGTGTTTATTAAAATAGAAGCAAAGCTTTTTTTTATCCTGAAAACATTTTCCTTAATTGCCTGTTCAATGTTTATTTTCAACATCTAATTCTCCCAAATGTGTGTCAAAGTTTTGTGGTGTTTGGCACTCATTTCATGCCGTCTTACAAAGTTGCTGCTTAATGATTGAATCAAAAGATTACTCAGTCTTACACATCACTAACCAGAAAAAAACAGAGGCTTCACAAACTATAGCAAGCTGTAAAGACATGTTGAATTACTGAGTGACTCAGCACATGTTGGCAGGGGTGCAGATGGGATTTTTGAACTGCTGGGCAATTTCTTGTCTGTCCACTTTGTCAAGCCTCTCTTGGTGAATATGGCACACAGCAATGCCATTGAGTCTTTTTTGAGTCATGGTTGATCGCAACCATGTTTTCAATCTGCGTAACCCACTAAAACTGCGCTCTGCCTCAGCAGATGATATGGGCACCACCATCAACAATCTCACTAGTGTCTCTACCTGATCAAACAGGCCACGGACTTCAGGGGGCATTTCTTTCAAAGCATGCACAGCATCTGCAGTTGTGTTGACCTCGAACTTGTTTTTAAACATGGCCAGTTGGACTCTCAAGTCTTCCTCTTTCAGTTCAGGATATTTGCGAACTGCTGCATCATTTGTAATGGGAGTAAGGAGTGAGTTTTCCAGTTCTTTTAATGTTTGAATGCCTGGTTGCATAAACCTCTCAGTAATTTGTGCATCTACTGTGTCTAGGACACGGTAGAACTCTGCTCTGTAAAAATCCACAGCTGATCCAGGTGTGTATGCAGGAGCCTGCCCAGAATATCTTTTAGGGGGCCTATGTGTGCGGGGTGGAACAATGGGATCTAGAGACAGATTGCCACACCTGTCCTCTGCCTCCTTAAAGACTGCCTCAAAGTGTTCTGTGTTTCTTTTGGATTTCAAGCTGTCTTGGACCAAGGAGACTGCAGAGGGCATGCCCTCCATTGTCTGAGTCTTTTTCTGGAGAGATGTGTTTAGAACCTCTAGTTCACTGATCACATCTAAAGCAAGCAGAAGTCCCAGTACAACATTACCCTGTTGCAGTCGAACACATAAGCCCTCTGCCCTGCTTGCAGACTCAGAATGACTTGCAGCCATCTCCTCTAGTGCACTTGTGGGACATAAAGGCCTGATGGACAGGGCTGGCCCTTCCCCTTCAGCTGCAACAATGGCTTTAAACTTGTCTTTCAACTTACCAGACCGCCCAAAAAATGTGCCAAGGTCATGTATCCAGTCAAGTGCATTTCGCACAACACACGAGGCTGAGCAAGCTTGTTGTGTAACTAAATTGACACAGTGTGCTCCACAGTGTATATATGGTGCTAGTGGCTGTACTCGCTGAATAACAGCCTGTGCACCTGAGTACTTTCCAGCCATATTCGAAGCTCTATCATATGCCTGACCTCTGAGGCCCGATATTGGCAAATTCAGCCTCAACAGAACGTCCGAAATGATCCTGGCAAGGTTTTCACCTGTTGTAGAAGTTGCTTCATACAACCCTATTAAGTCTTCGTGCACCAGCAAATCAGTGTCAGCATAACGTAGGCACATCGCCTCCTGCTCAACACCAGAGACATCCCTTGTCCCAGCCATAATAATGGAATACTGCAACACTGGTAAGGACCGGATCTCTTCTGCAATTTTCCTGATAATTGATGAACTCATCAAATTTATCCGCTCATTTTGACAATCCCAAGATGTGTGCACCCCCCTCTTTGCAGATAACCAACTACTGAATGACTGATCATCTACAGCTTTGTATTTCAGAAGCTGGTCAAGGTTACCTTGATGATGTCCATGCCCTCTAAAGGCCAATCCCTGCCGCGCCAGAAACATCTCACCCCCTATTATTTTTAACAGGCTAGTTCTGTTTTCTGCCTGCTGTGTACTGACTGCACTGCTCAACTGTGTAGTAACTGGCCTGTTTTCATATGCAGCAGTTGTAACAGCCAGTTTGTGACCCTCTGATTTCTCATGCATGGAACATTTTTCAAGTGCTTTTTTCCAGTTTTTAAATCCAGCATTGACAAAGGCTGGATCTACACTCTTGGCTTGTGCTGGTTTCCCTGTCTTGAAGTATTTAGAGCAGTGAAAACACAGAACACCATCAGTACCCATACTAACATGAAGCCAGGGATACTTCTCATACCATGCTTTTTGGAATGTCAGTCTTTGAGCACTTGTTTTTGCAAAACTTTAGGGTCAGGTTGATTTGGCTTTGTATATGTCATTATCATGTCAACTTCCTTTCCATCTGTGTCGCCTCCTGTCCCTCCTTGTTCTGTCCCTGCTTCTTCTGTCTGTATTCCTTCTTTCTCTCCTTCCTCATGCAGTCGCACACACAAAAAAAGGCACCAAAACGGCGGCTCGGCCGGGACATTAGTGGTACGACTTTTCTAAACGTTTCGCCAAACAGTTTGCCGATAAATCTCCAAAAACCGGTCCATAAAAATGAATGGGTGTGTGTTGGTAGAATGTTCACAGCTAGAGTGTGTGACTTTATCACTAGAGTGGAGAGTGAGAGAAACATTTGTCGAAAAATAAATTTGTAAATTGCTCTCAAGGCCACAAATGTAACTCTACAGAAATAATTTATAGATAGAAACGTAGGTAAATCCGTTGGGGTCGCAGTGATACCACTGCTGAAGCTGTCAGACAAATAGTTTTGGCAGGAAATGCACTGATGCGCCAGCAACACCCTCTCATGGCCCCATCTACTCCCATGTTAATTGGAAATTAGAAATTCTGAAAGGAGCTCGCTGAACCTCTTCTTCCTCAATCTCCTGAGGTCACATTTTTTAACTTTAGCCACTGAAACTCAGCAGTCCTATGGTCAACAAAATGACGATGCTGGCGGTCTTTTCGATTTTCATTTCGGTTGTTTTTTGGTCATTCCTGGCCAATGGTTCGAGGGGATTCATTTTGAGATTTTCTGTGTCTCTCAGGAGTCAGAGAGAAAGCCTGCAGCTGCTGTGGCCTCCCCTGGTTGCCACGACAACCAAAGCCTGCCTCTCATTAGTAAGCTAGCGCTAGCTTGCTACAGAGAATGACAAGGTATTAATATTGGGCCAGAGCCAGGCACACTCAAAGTTTCTTTAGGAATTTTCTAGTTAAAATAACATTATACATGAAAAGTAAAAAACATTAAAGCTATTCACCTACGACCTAAAAAGACTTTTATTTTACATTAAATGTAAAATAAAAGTTTTAACTACATTTTAGTCTACTTAAGGTAAATGCTGTTTATTATTGTCAGACTAGCTACTCAATATTACAAAACGATAAGCTGCCACATCTGGGAAGGTCAACAGACAACAGGTGTAGGATAGTCTACTTACATTGTTTGTTTTCTGAAAAAACGCTCTGATCGTTTTTTGTTTCTTCATTTTGTTTCTTCATTGAATTGAAATCACCCGCTCTGTCATAGTAGACAATGGTCTGATCACCGCGACAGGCACAGGCGCAGCTACCAGTTCCTCTTTAGGACCCTGGGGAGTGAGAGTTGTGCCTTATGGTGTGTTCAATTTATACTGAAAGTCGGAACTTGGAGCTCGGAACAACGTAACCCCAAAGTTGAGTACTCCCAGCGCTTCCCAGCCTCACAAACGTACAACAAAACATGTAACTATTGTTTACGCGAGTAGCAGATAGCATGAATTCTATGTCTGGCTGGTGAGATTAATCTGACTTTCCGAGTTGGAGATCCGACTTCACGGGGGGGTTCTGATTAAAATTCTGACTTGGAGCTCGGAAATTCCGACATTCGTGCACAACTGGAACGCACCATTCATCGTAGCACACAAACGCCGGTCTCTCAATGCGCGCTGCAATGTAAATTAGTCTAACTAACGGAACATTTATCCTCCGTTTTACCGGCGATGTTTGTCGCCTTATGTAGGGACAGTGGGGGGGTCACTATGAATCTGGGGGGGTCATATCCCCCCCGTCCCTAGTGCCATCTGCGCGCATGCATGTTGGTGACCTTTCACCCTCCCTGCTGTTTGTTTAAGTTTTTGGTTTTTCTCCTCCAGAATGGGAAACACGACGAGGCGTGGATGATTCTGAAGCAGGTCCATGACACCAACATGAGGGCGAAGGGCTACCCAGAGAGGGTCTTCTCTGTAAGTCACACCCAGTAATTGTATTGTCACTATTGTCTGTATGCAGGAAGAAATGTCTTCACACAGCGCTTGTGTGTCTGTCTGGAGACTAGTGCAGTGCAGCAGGTTTTGAGCTCTCGGATGCAGACATTTGCATATTAATAAGTTAAAACAGGTTTTCTTTAAACTACTGTAATCTCTTAATGCTTCGATCCACACAGTTCATATTAATAGTTAAATGAAATATGGTGATATAAATACTTTATATCCTCTTATTACTGCATTAATTAGTACAATGAATTAGCATAACTGGTGGATGTTTGATATCTAGTGTAAATGGTGAGCCATTACGCAGATCAGATGACTCTCATATCATTTTCATTGTTTTAAGGGTTGTGTACCCACATGGGAGAGATATATTTTGTTTTACAGATTTACAGACATGTATACATTACTTAGAATAATACGGAATACTAATATAGAGAGAACATTTGCTGATTATCTGTAATATTTGAGTGTGTTTACAGACGAAGAAGCAATGGAAAATCCTATAATGAATTAATTATAATTTTTGCATGTTTGATATCACATAAAAGCATGTTTTATTCTTTCACACACACAAAGCCACGTTTAATTGTTTCAATAGCCTGTGTGCAAAATTGGGTTGATATCAATAAATATTATGAAAAACAAGTTTTGAAACAAGTGCTATGAAGAAACGCAATTAACAATTATTAAACACAGCAATTAAATCAAAATACTGAATAGTTGTGCTGTTGTCTCCAGGTGACTACTATCAAAACCGTGTAGCAAATGGATGAACTGGTGGACCTGGGCGACTGTGGCGTCTGGCATCAGAAATGGAGAATAAAGCTCTCTACACTTTTCCATCAGGTGATAAACCCTGCAGTTTGTTCTTCTACTTCACTGTTTCTTATTTAGGAATATCAACTGTACATTGAATCACACTGAGGACACATCAGGACTAGAATTCTGGATGAGAGTGGTGTCAATCTTCTCATCTAACTCTTGTTTTATTGTAAGGAAAATTCAAAGCATCACAGATAGATATTATAATCAAGGGAATTAGGAAAACCAAATTCAGTAAGAAACTCAAAAATTTGTAAGACTTTGCTCTGCTCAAGCTTTATTTATTTGCAAATTCTCTTTGTCTTTGTGGACGGTGTGTATTTAGTGACAGGACTTGTTTGTCTCACGGCTTGTGCTGCTGAAGATGTCTCAGTTTGTTTACTCTATGCCTGGAAAGGGACTGTGGGACCTGTGTTTTTTTCTTGTATGATAGAACGAAACCTGTTTTCTGAGACGTCTGGTGTCAACTGTTTATCTGATTGGACTATTTATAATTTCTCTCTTTGTCCATGCATGTGTTCCATTAGGTGTGGAGTAATTTCCTGACTACTTTCTCCCCTGAGTACCGCCGCACCACCTACATGATGATGGCCGTGTGGTTCTCTGTCCTTCAGGTAAGATCAGGTTAAAGAACGGTCCACCACTACAGTTTTTTCTGGGTCTCATTGAGACTTAAAGCACACACTACCAGTTACTCAACCAATCAGGGACATCCATTTACTTCATCAGCCTAAAAGAGCTGGGTAATGTTGATCACAGCAGTATTGTGTTGTTGTTTGTTGGCTTAACAGCTTGCTGTTAGGTAGCCGAGGGTGCTCTGAATGCAGAGGAAGCACATTATCTCTTGCCCAAATGACATGGCCAGGCTGCACATTTCAGCTTCACATTTCCAGATGAGTAATTACTCCAAACTGCTTTCATCAAATTCTGTTTATAAAAACGGAAACTCAAAGTAATGAGGCCAGTGAGCGAATAGTACATCTTTTATCTGATACACAAGATTATCTCTCTCTGTAGGTCAGAAGAAATACTGGTAAGTAAACAAAAGAGAAACAGAAGCACAAACAATTAAAATAGGAGCCTTAGAAAGACTTACAGTGGGTTAAAGAAGTTTTTAAGATTCTAAAGCAGCAACAAGGAACTTTCATTTTGTGTTGATTCTGTGGCCCCAGTGAACAAAATCGCCCCTATTCATTGATTTCAAAGGGAATCGAACCAGAGTGACAATGATCTTGAATTTCTAGGTTGCCAATATATAGAAGACGAGCAATAAGGCATAGAGCGTGAGTGGTTCCCTGACATGATCAAGTGGCGGCTGTGGCTCCTTAATCGGAAGGTTGTGGGTTCGATCCCCGGCTCCTGGTGCGACATGTCGAAGTATCCTTGAGCAAGATACTGAACCCCAAATTGCTCCAGAGAGTGTGAATGTGTATGAATGTTAGTTGTTGTTCAATGGACCTTGCCATCACTGAGTGAATGTGTGTGAAAAGGTGAATGTCTCACGTAGTGTAAAAGCACTTTGAGTGGTCGGAAGACTAGAAACGTGCTATACAAGTACAGGTGCATTTACCATTTAACTTCACCCTGGAAAACCAGGTCCACTTCAATGACAAGTGAGTCAGCTGCATCCTCTTGTTAGTGTCACCTGTCATATGAGGGCATTTTGAATTTCTGTTGGTTTTATGATAGTCAGGTTCCTTTTATTCCATGGATATTTCACAATTTTTAAATTTTACGCATCTCCAATACTTGATAAATGTATTCATAATTTATTCTGTCTATATAGTCTGTGGTGGATGACAATAAAACAGATGAAAAAATAAATGAGGTTTCAACAAATGTTTTATTCTGAGCACTGCTTTAATTGGATTAAAGCCCTGCAGAGTTGTTCATGTTTAACAAGCCTGTCTTTGATGTTTCCTTTGACCTTGCCTTTTCAACCTGAACTCTGCATCTGATTTGAGTTGTTCAAACAGTAATATGGTAATAGAATATCTGACTTTTCCTCTCTGTCTCTCTCTATCTCTTTGCATCTTCCTTTTGTTTCCCTCTGTTCCCCACTTCCATGTTCCATCTATTCATCATCTCTTTGCCTCCATTACTTGATTCCATCATCCCTGTCTGCAATTACCTGCAGGTTTATGAACCTGAAATTGAGATCTATGGTGTTTGAGGATTCGCTGTTTGAGGAGTGTTACTTTGAGGACATTACATGAGTGAACAACATTAGGGTAACCAACACATTATAATTAAATTGTTACAGCTCAAGCAAGGACAAAAAGAAGAGCACAACCATGAGTTGCAACTAAAAATGTTATTTCTACCTAACACATGAGACACAAATTTGGCCATGGCTGTATGACATCAACTTTCAGCTTTGCAGCAGAAACATCAATAGTGTCTGCGATGTATGACTGAGCTAAACAAACAGAGGAGGACAGAAGACTGGCTGCATGTCTCCTCTCCAGGGAGAGGTCATGAAGTTAGGGAATCCTGTCCACAGATATTTTCAGAAAACACTCTTTGAGGTTGATTTCTTTGACTTGAAATTTTAGTCATCCCTTAAGAAAATGATTAAACTAACTTTTGAAAATCAAAATGTGGAGTAGGTTGTGCATTGAACCTGTGCTAATAAACAAGCATACACTATAAATGTCATCTTGTCTTTCCCTTCTCTCTCTCTCTGTCCTTATTCTGTCTGCTATTTATAGTGCTTTAAAGGAGCTCCTTATACATAACTTTCTTTTAAGAAGAGATATTGGCACAGTTTCACTCGTTTGCAATCTTGTTAAGGGATTGTGTGACTTCAGTATCCTGATGGATGGAAGATGGTGTAATCACTTCCATTAGGACATAGTTACCAGTGTATAGTATATAGCTCTGGGGATCTTTTTGCATCTCAGTTTTAGTGGGCAATATTTTCCGCCGTTCCTTCTCCTGATGTATAAAAGAGCAGCGAAGTCAGCTCCAACTGTTTGTGAAAATGGCTCAATTACTTTCTTTTCCCCTCTCCACTGACTCCACTGACTGACTGGCACTACACCGAGTACAGCATAGCAGAAGAACTGCAATGTCTCCTAGCAACCCAGACCGAATCCTTCATCATTTCAGCTTTTAAAATTGCGGAGCTGCCTCTCATCCCAAACTATATGATTGATTTGTCTCTTCCGAAATTACACAAAAGATGTCACATGTAGAAAGCCGATGGGAACTGTATCTTTGTAGATTTTTAGAAAAGGGATACCGTCCAGTATAGATTCAGCAGCTGTGTCCACATATACTAACTAGGGCTGGGCGATATATCGATATAAAAAATATATCGATATATTTTAAAATGTGATATGGAATTAGACCATATCGCCTATATCGATATAGTTCAAATTTGCGCTGTGATCCTTGCTCCAAGCAAGCTGCTGACCCGGAGCTCTCTGCACTGCTCCCCCTGCCCCCGCCCCTCCTCTTTCAATAACCTAACGTAATGTTTGTGTTCATATCCATAATTTAGACTGTAACGTTGTCAGACTGTTAGGTTAGCTGCTGAGTAATTGTCTCATTCCGCATACTTCCGTCAGTACAATGCTAATGTGCACTGACCACTTACTGCCGTAGTGCCCACTTTCGATGGTTAGTATTGTCCCAAAAGGAACACTTATGTTAATCCTCTATGGCATGGTGTTGCCCTCAGGCAACAAACCACTATTTTGCCCCCCCTTGTAGACTATTGTCGCAAATTCGGGTCAAACCGCTTCTGGTCTTGATGTAGCCAAGGTGGCATATGTATCCCACTAATGCCTGTCGATGCATATCCCACACATACCAAGGATTGTATTGGAATCACTTTGTCGCCATCTAGTGGTCGAATGTGAACTACATCCGGTTGATGAAACAGGAAGTGTCGGCTCGGCAGAGCACATGAATTTTTGGCAGTTAAATTCAGAAAATTTTCCAAATTTGAGGTAAGTTGTGCTAAAATAAAAATACATACCAGCGTATTGGTTGCTTCTACTGCTGATATATTGGAATAGACTACATGTGACAAAAATTGTGGAAGTTATTTGCAAATTTAGGTTTGTCGCATTTTTGCTACATTAGGCATTATAGCTAATGTAGCTAATGGATGCTAATGAATATTGAATTTAGTAGAAATTCTTTTTCCTGCGCATATATTTCAAATGGTTTGATAAATTGAGCTCCTAATTAACTTCTATAATTATTGTAAGATTCAAGATTCAAAGTGTTTATTGTCATTGACAGTAAGGAAAACATGTTTCCCTGTACAATCAAATTCTTTATTTGCTGTCCACAATGAATGTCGAGTACAAGTAGCAGTATAAAAGGTATAAACTAGATAAATAATAAGTAACAGCACTATGTAAAAATATAATGTAAAATATAACTATGCAGAAATAGAAATATAGACTATGTACAACTGTATGTGCAGAGTAAGTGTGCAACATTGAATTATGTCCAAAATTATTAATTATTATTAAATTATTGTAAGGGCCAGAATGTATTAAAATGTTCAAAGTGCAATGTTCACCTGTGCTATGTTGTTAAACTATGTTGTTATTCAATGTCAAAGCCTTGTTGCAGCATTAGCAGCATCAATAAAATAATCTACATACCTGAGACTGGAAATTTGTTTACTTAATATTATGCCCAATTATGCCTAATGTCGCTAATTTGCATCATAGCTAAATTTATATCTATTGTATGTGCTATATTCAAATTAACAATCTCCACTTAATTTAGCATCTGCTTGAATGCAAAAACACACAAAAAATTTTTTTTTATATAACTGTAAATTAAATTTGGCAATAAGGGGTTAAATTTTAACAAATAAAAAAAAAAAAAAAATCAAATTAAAAGCTTGATGATAAGTCTGTGACCAATGAATAACATGCTCATGGATGGAGATGTGCAGGGATGCATATCGTTATCACCATAATCAATTTTTTTGCTTTACTATCTACTATTACTCACAGGAAATGTATGCACAAACATTTTATGGGTGTAAGGAAGTTGATCGAGCAGTTAGGCTTATTCCTTCTGACAGTGAGGACAGTGAGCTTGAGGAGAGTGAAAGTGAGGAAGAGTGGACCCAAGAATCAGGTTTGAGGGAGAATAAGGAGATCAGAATTCAGTCAGTAGAGTAACATACTGTATGTAATGCGTGCGTGTGTGAGTGGGTGAAGAGAGGTATATGACCTATTCTAATTTTAATCTTCCCTTTTGGAACAGGTGGCCTATCTGATGACAATGAATCTGTGGATGAAGAGGAAAATGAAGTTGATGATGATGCATCAGAGGAAGATGTTCCCCACTTACCCCGGTGGAGAACACCCCACAGTGCCAACATCACTGATTACCCAGAATGTCATTCTTCCTGATTAGTACATGTCTCACTATTGGTCTTTATTTTAGGCAGAGACGGTTTCTTTGTAAATAATTCTGCAATGACCACTGTCCACACTCTGCCAATCACCTCCCAGGCTTGACTATACGCCAACATGCCAATTTTAGCTCTTAGTCTAGTTGTGGTTCCTTGGGCCATCAGAACTGCTGGTCGCGTCATTTCCCCCAGTTCACCCAGTGGTAACCCAGAACCAGTGCTACTTGAGTCACCTGTAGAGGTAGACCTAGCACCACTGGCAGAGACAAATTTAAATGAAGCAGAGGAAGAGCAGAATAGCACCTCTTCAGGCATTCGCTTTTTTATTCACGGGAGTCATTCTGGCGGTGAGAGAGTTCAGCCTTCTCCTGTCTCAAACCCAGTAGTTGACCGAGAGACATCACAGCCTGCTGGCAGAGAGTCAGATGGAATTTTGGCATCTGTTAATTCCAGGACCAGAGCACAAATTTTAGCAGGAATCGCCACGCTCAGAGAAATGGGGTTCGCTAACATTGTGTTGTCCACGGCTCAAGAAATAACGGCTACTTTCTTCACCCAGGATGGGGCAAATTTTAAAACTTTTTTCACTTATATCTGAGAAACAATTACTGCTGTTCTTCCCGGAATCAAAGTAAGAACCACAGTGAATATTTCCCCACTAAGAGTTGACATTAGGATATTCCATGTTGAGCCTTCTCCTCTCCCAAACTCAGTAGTTGTTCCAGAGACATCACAGCCTGCTGGCACAGAGGTAGATGGAATATTGGCAACTGCTTATGAGTCACCTGTAGAGGTAGACCTAGCACCACTGGCAGAGACAAATTTAAATGAAGCAGAGGAAGAGCAGAATAGCACCTCTTCAGGCATTCGCTCTTTAATTCACAGGAGTCATTCTGGCGGTGAGAGAGTTCAGCCTTCTCCTGTCTCAAACCCAGTAGTTGACCGAGAGACATCACAGCCTGCTGGCACAGAGTCAGATGGAATTTTGGCATCTGTTAATTCCAGGACCAGAGCACAAATTTTAGCAGGAATTGTCGCGCTCAGAGAAATGGGGTTCGCTAACATTGTGTTGTCCCTAGCTCGAGATATAATTATTATTTCTTTCACGGTGGCTAAAGGAAGAATCGCTGATTTTCCTCAATTGTAGAAGGAGCCATGGCTGTTTTCAGCCTGGCTAAGGCAAGTTTTTCAACTTTTTTGACTATGGCCCAAGCAGGTATTGCTGCTGTTTTTTCTGAAATAGTCTACTTACCCTTACCTGCTCAGTGTAGATACACAGACGCGTCACACATCTAGACCAATCACGCGGCTTGAACAGAAAAAATGCCGCCTGATGCGGCTCCCAATCAGGAGCCGGCTCCCGTCGTTCACTTCAAAGAGCCGGATCGTTGGTGAATGACCCATCACTACTAGTGAGCACACGAACAGGTGGGAGGGAGATGTGAGAGAGTGAGAGAACTTGGCGCTACATAGACAGAAACATCTAAAAATAAAATTCAAAT
>NW_026136970.1:0-60528 GCF_905237075.1 Dicentrarchus labrax
GAAGTGTATCAGTCTCTGCAGTAGCTTCCAGCTGCAGCAGTCAGTTCAGTTTCTGTTCAGTCTCACCGAGGGAGGTTTTTGTACGACGTTTTTTCACTGTGTGAACAACCACTGACTGTTGATGTAATGACCACCTATGCAGTAGTAAACTGCTGCATCTTCAGTCTGGACTCCACTGATGGTCAGAGTGAAGTCAGAGTTTGATCCACTGCCTGTAAAACGACCTGGAATCCCTGATGCTTGAGTGCTAGCATAGTAAATGAGCAGTTTAGGAGTTTCTCCATCTCTCTGTTGGTACCAGGATAAAGAGGAAGAACTATAGATGTTCTGACTGGTCCTACATGTGATGGTGACGGAGCGTCCCAGAGCAGAGCTCACTGCTCCAGACTGAGTCACTGTGACCTGGCCTCTGGACTCTGAGGATACAGAGACAAAAACATAAAGCAGCGTCATGGTTTTGTGGGCTTCATTTCAGAGGGACGGATGTTCATAGAGGAGAGGAGTTTGATTCTCTGGACTTTACCTGTGAAGCAGCAGCAGAGGAGAGTCCAGATGAGGACGGAGATCAAAGTCATGTTTTTGATGAGGAGGATTTCTGTGTCTTCTGTTGTCATGAAGGACAGCTGTCAGTCATCCAGTGTTCAACTCTCAGGACTATAAACTCTCCCAGAGCACTGGAGCATGGTGCTGCTGATGCAAAGTGGCTCTCTATGGAAATGCTCTGACTGACTCCAACAGGGACTTGGATTCCTCTCATGATGCTGTTTATCAATGGATCAATCACTTTAATGGATTGCTGATTCAGAAACACACAACAACTAGTTCATATAATTTTGGTTCTATTCTAATGCATATATTTTCTTTACATTTCAAATTTTTTTAGAAACATGTATTTTATATAGGAGACAGTCCATCACCACCAGCACTGTGCAGCAGTGGTCGGTGGAGGCAGAGGAGGCCTTGATGGACTGTTACAGGGGGGTGAGGAGCATTACTGGCATGAAAAGGTCAGTAGGTTCAGTAGAGGGGACAAAGGGATGTGCCAACGAGTTAAACCTGTATTTCAACATGTTTGATTCACAAACCCCCTCCACCTCCTCAGGTACCCTCATTCACACCTTGGCTACCCCACCCTCCTCCACAGCCCATCTCTCCCTTCTTTACCCAGATGACAGCCCTTTCCCCCTTAACCCCCTCCACTTCTTCCCTCCCCGATCCCTTTCCATATGTCCACCCCACCATTTTACTTGCATATTGCATATAGTGTATATGCTTTTCATTTATAGTCTATATTTTCTGCTATTTTTTGTAAAATTCCTATTTTGCGATTCTAATTAAACTTCTGTACTCGTTGCACTACATTGGCCTATGCTGCTGTGTCTAATTTGAATTTCTTCTACAGGGGATCAATAAAGGTATATCTTATCTTTTCTTATCTTATGTTAACAAATATATAAATACATCTTGGAAGTTTCTGGTGATTGTTATCTTGTCACATGACAAGGTTTTACAAACAGAATAATTTTGTTGAGTTTGTTTGTGTCAAAGTCAGAGAGCCGTGTCTCTCTACAGTGAGAGGTTTTTGTACGGCGGCTCAATGAGTTTGTATCACTGTGGTGGACCTTTGGTGGAGGAACCAGACTGGATGTTGGAAGTAAGTTTCTACACAAGTACTAAATACAATATTGTAAAGTAATGTTTTATATTCAGTTTTTGGTTGCTTGAGGCTGATAAATATATCTTGTTTTAATTTCAATATGGATTTATTCATGTATTTCTCCTCATTTATCATGGAGGCTAACTCAGAGCAGCTTTTCTAAACATTTCTTTAAACATTCCTGTTAAACTGAAATTCAAACAGCCCAAAGTGTAGAAACGATAAAACTGCAAACTGTTTTATAAATGTCTTTAAAGATTTGCCTTTTTATTTTTCCACATTTGTAATAGCTGTTTTTGAATAAGTTGAGATTGAGTTATTAAAATAAAATTATACAGAGTGAAGATAAAGCTTATAATTTGAAAATCTTCAAAATCTCTTCATTTCGTCATAGATTGCTTCAAATTTAAAATCTGTTGAAGAGTTTGGTAATAATGATTGAAATCCACATGAAGAACATTTGATTGTAGTCAGTTCATTTTCTGTGTTTGTTCATGTTTCCACTAAATACTTTAAAGTAATGTATAGTTCAGGTTTTGGATGATTTTGATGATACAGTTTTTGATATTTTATTTCCAGTGTAGTTTGATATATTTCAGCTCATTCTGTATGATGATTCTCTCTGTGCTGATATGCATGAGAGGCTTCTTAAAGGGAAGTGAAACAATGTGTGAGTGAGTGACTGGTGGAGCAGAAAAACCATCTGACAGAAACTCCTTAAAGGAGAAAATCAACTCTCACACAGTAAAGGTGTCCAAGTGTCTGCTGCTTGATTGACAGCTGTGTTGTCCCTGTCCTCTAAGCTGATTGGTGTCTCCTAGGTGATGTCCGTCCCACCCTGACGGTGCTGCCCCCCTCCAGTGAGGAGCTGCAGCAGGGGAAGGCCACGCTCATGTGTCTGGCCAACAAGGGCTTCCCCTCAGACTGGAGTCTGTCCTGGAAGGTGGACGGCAGCAGCAGCAGCAGCAGCAGCTGGGAGGAGAGCAGGAGCCCCGGGGTGCTGAAGGACGGCCACTACAGCTGGAGCAGCACCCTGAGGCTCTCTGCAGACCACTGGAGGAAGGTGGGCTCTGTGACCTGTGAGGCCACCCAGGGCTCCCAGACTCCGCTCTCAGAGACACTGAGGAGAGACCAGTGTTCCCAGTTCTGACCTGACTCACTGGGACTCTGATACTGGTTTTAATCTACTACTGCTCTCCGTCTGCGCTCTCTCATTATCTTTCTCTCTCTTTCTTTTCCTCACCCACTCTCTAAATATGTGTGCCATTGATTAAATTCGTTATTTTGATTATTTCAACACAATAAAGACCAGTTCATCAAATCAGTTGTTGTCATGTATGTTACTGTAAACATTGAACTCCACTGTATTAAAAAATATCAAGTAATGTCTTCAGAAAAAATACACCATATAATAGATTTTTAATATCTCTCCTTGATATTTAGAAAAAAATAAAGTAATCAGATAATCATTCATCAGTGCTTGTTGTGACCCAACATCATTAAAGTAAATGAATCATTTTCTCCAGATTCCTTAAAGCATATGTGAGGACATGAACTTCTTCATTACAGTAACCATGAATATATTTATTTGTAACAAAGTTTGATGTCATTTTAATTATAAAGTAGGACATTATCAACATATTATGTCATCATATTATCAATATCAGCAGTTTGTTGTTAAAATGTAATATAAATAGGGTACCCGGTTAGCTCAGTCAGTAGAGCTTGCTACCCATGTACTGAGGCCAAGTCCTTGCTGCAGTGGCCCAGGGTTCAAATCTGACCTGCGGCCCTTTAATAATTATAATGCATTTTATTTGTAAGCGCTTTTCTGAATACTCAAAGACACTTTACATAAAATCATAAAAGCAGCGAAAACAGCATCAAATAGTAAAAACACTGAAAACACATCGGACTAAACTAAACATTAAAATCAATTTTAAAAAGGTGAGTTTTTGTCAATGATTTGAACGCTGTAGGGTCGGTGCAGTCACGGATTTGTTTGGGGAGAGAGTTCCAGAGGGAGGGGGCAGCAACGGAGAAGGCTCTGTCGCCCCAGGTTCGGTGCTTGGTCCTGGGTGGTGGAGACAGGAGGTTTGCGTCAGATGAGTGGAGGCTACGGGATGGATTGTGGCGGTGGAGCAGGTCAGTAAGGTAGGAAGGGGCCTGGTTATGGATGGCTTTGTGTGTGAGGAGGAGGATTTTGAATTGAATTCGTTGTGGGACCGGGAGCCAGTGCAGGTTCTGGAGCACAGGGGTGATGTGGTCACAGGTGCGGGTGTGGGTGAGCAGACGAGCAGCAGAGTTCTGGATGTACTGGAGTTTATTTAAGGTTTTGGATGGTGTGCCGTACAGGATGCTGTTGCAGTAGTCGATTCTGGAGGTGATGAAGGCGTGGATGAGGGTTTCTGCAGCGGAGAAAGAGAATGATGGGCGGAGTCGGGCGATGTTTTTGAGGTGAAAGAAGGCCGTTCTGGTGATTTGTTTTATGTGGTGTTCAAAGGAGAGGTTATTGTCAAAGATGACTCCGAGGTTGCGACTGTGAGGGGATGGAGACAGAGTGGAGGTGTCGACAGTGAGGGAGAAACTGTGAATGGTTTTAGTGATGGATTTGGGACCGATGATGATCATGTCTGTTTTGTCCCAGTTAAGTTTAAGGAAGTTGGTGTGCATCCAGGATTTAATGTCAGTGAGGCAGTTGGAGAGAGTGGAGTGAGTGGCAGAGGTGATGGATTTGGTGGAGATGTAGAGCTGGACATCCTACCTTTCGGCTTTATTGGGCACTATGTCGCTCATCGTCTCTGACTCAGAGAGTGGTTCTCTGTCCTCAGGGGAAGATATTGGCTTCATCCCTGAAACCCAGGCTCAGTCCGCTGAGGTTCGCTCTAAAAATGACTCAGAGACCCCTGCTCCGCGCCTTAGCTGCCGCATCACCCGCATAAATGCTCACTACATCTCAGTTCCTTCAGGCCTTGGCCATGAAGAGCTCTTTACTTACCTCTCAGTTCCGCTGGTGTCCAGGACTCAGGTTAAAACACTGCTAATTCAAACATTGCATCTCCCAAAAGTAAAGGTAAAGCGCCATAGAGGCATACCGTTTCTCATTAGCATCGTATAGACCCGCCGACCATGTTCCTCAAAAGATCGAGTATAAATATTTGTATCTGCTGCCTAATTATTTCTTTGCATATCAGGTGGTTGCTGGGTTTAGAGTATTTATATATTTGCTATATGGGAAATGTTCCTGCTAGAGGTTTTGCTAAGTAGTATATTCCCTCATGGCTTGAGGTTCTCATAGGGAATAGCCACACAGCGGCTGGTGCCAAGGCCCACACATAGAAGATCCTCCTACTAGTAACGTCATGCTCTATTCTGTGCAGTTTTGGGGGGTTTAAGGTATCTACCCATCACTCCCCAATAACTCTATGTAAACATATATGTGGGGAATGATTAGGTCGGAGCCTTGATGCTAAAATCTAAATATGCTGTACTGCTGTAATAAACATTTCAAGCGTAAATTGTCTGCCTGAACGTCTACCATTCACTCTCCCAAGTTGGGTCCCTTTTATTCATTTGGAAATCAGATAACAACATGGGATTATAATGCAGTATTAATGGATGCTGATATGTTGTGATGGACATTATTATTTGTCACTGTTTTTATTATAGTACATGGTGTGTGTGTGTGTGTGTGTGTGTGTGTGTGTGTGTCCTCAGTGAAGTGTATCAGTCTCTGCAGTAGCTTCCAGCTGCAGCAGTCAGTTCAGTTTCTGTTCAGTCTGACTGAGGGAGGTTTTTGTACGACGCTTTTTCACTGTGTGAACACATACTGACTGTTGATGTAATGACCACCCATACAGTAGTAAACTGCTGCATCTTCAGTCTGGACTCCACTGATGGTCAGAGTGAAGTCAGAGTTTGATCCACTGCCTGTAAAACGACCTGGAATCCCTGATGCTCGAGTGCTAGCAGCATAAATGAGCAGTTTAGGAGTTTCTCCATCTCTCTGTTGGTACCAGGCCAAAGCATGGTAGCTGCTCCAAGTATAGACATTCTGACTGGTCCTACATGTGATGGTGACGGAGCGTCCCAGAGCAGAGCTCACTGCTCCAGACTGAGTCACTGTGACCTGGCCTCTGGACTCTGAGGATACAGAGACAAAAACATAAAGCAGCGTCATGGTTTTGTGGGCTTCATTTCAGAGGGACGGATGTTCATAGAGGAGAGGAGTTTGATTCTCTGGACTTTACCTGTGAAGCAGCAGCAGAGGAGAGTCCAGATGAGGACGGAGATCAAAGTCATGTTTTTGATGAGGAGGATTTCTGTGTCTTCTGTTGTCATGAAGGACAGCTGTCAGTCATCCAGTGTTCAACTCTCAGGACTATAAACTCTCCCAGAGCACTGGAGCATGGTGCTGCTGATGCAAAGTGGCTCTCTATGGAAATGTATGAGAGACCATGTTCTCAGTACTGACCGGACTCACTGGGACTCTGCTTCTGTTTTACCTTGCTACAGCTTTAAGTCTGCACTTTCTATCATTCCAACATTTTAACTGAATTAAACTTTAGATCATGACATTTTTATTGTTCCAATAATTCCGATGCTGTTAATGCTGTAAGTCAATAAACTGATTTTCTTTCTTTGGATCAAATGTTTCTTTCATGGATCCCTGTACACTAACAACAGATGTCTAATTACATATTTTCACATGTGCAGGATTATAACCAATGTCAGAGTAAGATTTTCTCATCATTGTTGATAGTAAATACAATCGAGGAAAAATAAATACAAATAAAAATAACATAGCATGATAAAAAATGTGCACACGACCTGTTTCATCAGGTTTCCCCATATTGGACACTTTTTTGTGTGTTTGTGAGAAAGACGTGAAACAACATTGTTCATACACATTAAAAAAATACTTTTCCATCACAGTCAGTTTTTAAAAAACTTCCTGAGCTCAAGGAGACACTCAGACGTGTGGGGGAATGTATTTTAATTTGGGTGGGGCTGAACTGGCCACGTGTATGTGCACAACAACTTATGTGGATGTTCATATTGATGTATAGAAAAAACAACAGACATATGTTGGGAACTCTTTCTAGTTAAATCTAGACAGCTAAATCTCTCTCAAACATGTGATTGAGGATATTCAACCTCATCTGCTGAAGACTTGGTCAAACCTGCAAAACTGGAATGAAAAGAAATCTAAAATATACAGGCTGAACATGCATGGGCTGACTACCAAACTGCTCTCTCTCTCTCTCTTTCCCCCCTCTCTCTCTCTCTCTCTCTCTCTCTCTCTCTCTCTCTCTCTCTCTCCTTGCTGTATTTTTGAGTCTTCAGATAGTTCAAAACAACATCAACTCGAGTCTGACCTGTGGTCTCTCTCTCTTCCCCTGTTCTGTCTATTTTGAGCTGTCTAATCAATGAAAAAGGCATAAAGCCCCAAAAATTATAATAAAAAGAGAAATTATGGTAGGTTTTATGTCTCTGAAAAAATATAAAAAGGTCACAACATTTAACATGTTTAACTATCAAATACATTTCTGCTCAAGCTCCATTCAGTCGCTGTTCTGGAGCTTTTGATCAAATCCCATGGTCTTCCTCAGCAGATGGAGTTCACCCAGTTGTCATGGAATATTTTAACTTTGATGCCAACATGGACAAGAAGTCCTGAAAATGCTCAGAGGAATGGGAATTTGAACAACTACAATTCAATGACAACTGGGAGACTCCATCAGCTGAAGAAGATCATGTGATATGATTGAAAGCTCCACAACAGTTAGTGGATGGATGTTGTACAGAGATTGTCTGGGTATTTTCAACGTCAACCAATAACTTTCAGTCTCAATGTCTTTGTGTGGTATTTTAGTTGCATATGAAAGAAAATGTGTTTTTTTATGTTGATATATTTATATCACGTAGGTCACTTTTGTCTTGTTATGTCTCCAGTTAATCTTTATTTTATTTATCTATTTTAATACTTGAACATTTCTGATATTAGTCTTTATACTCTTTGTTAATTGGATGTAGTTGAAATAGCTGTGATCCAGAATAAAGCAGAGGTCAAAGGTCATGACCGAGACAGCTCTCATTAACTCTCTCATTGGCTTCGCTTGATAATTTTACAAACCAGATACATTTGTCACTGAATGTGTTTTAATACATGTTGACTGATGGTGTGTGTAGGTGTGTGTGTGTGTGTGTGTGTGTGTGTGTGTGTCCTCAGTGAAGTGTATCAGTCTCTGCAGTAGCTTCCAGCTGCAGCAGTCAGTTCAGTTTCTGTTCAGTCTGACTGAGGGAGGTTTTTGTACGACGCTTTTCACTGTGTGAACACTCTCTGACTGTTGATATAGTGATAACTCTGACAGTAGTAAACTGCTGCATCTTCAGTCTGGACTCCACTGATGGTCAGAGTGAAGTCAGAGTTTGATCCACTGCCTGTAAAACGACCTGGAATCCCTGATGCTCGAGTGCTAGTATAGTAAATGAGCAGTTTAGGAGTTTCTCCATCTCTCTGTTGGTACCAGGATAAACGATCGGAGCTATAAACATTCTGACTGGTCCTACATGTGATGGAGACGGAGCCTCCCAGAGCAGAGCTCACTGCTCCAGACTGAGTCACTGTGACCTGGCCTCTGGACTCTGAGGGATACAGAGACAAAAACATAAAGCAGCGTCATGGTTTTGTGGGCTTCATTTCAGAGGGACGGATGTTCATAGAGGAGAGGAGTTTGATTCTCTGGACTTTACCTGTGAAGCAGCAGCAGAGGAGAGTCCAGATGAGGACGGAGATCAAAGTCATGTTTTTGATGAGGAGGATTTCTGTGTCTTCTGTTGTCATGAAGGACAGCTGTCAGTCATCCAGTGTTCAACTCTCAGGACTATAAACTCTCCCAGAGCACTGGAGCATGGTGCTGCTGATGCAAAGTGGCTCTCTATGGAAATGCTCTGACTGACTCCAACAGGGACTTGGATTCCTCTCATGATGCTGTTTATCAATGGATCAATCACTTTATCAGAGTATTGATTAGGAATGTGTCAGTGCTCATTTGTATGAGGCTTTGCTTTCAGTTTGATGGACACATTTTCTTCCAGAATATTTAGTGAATTCCCCCTAATTCACTACCACACAGATCAACATCACTGTGGGACACATTTAAACAAAATGTTATCTTTCATTTATATTAATTATAATCTACAGTAAACAAATGTTTACGATCATTATTTATTTTTTGTTACGATTTATTGGAGAGTTTTTCATTACAAAATTCTCATTTCATTGTTTTAATGTAACATGAATTAATACACCTTATTTCACAAAAAAAGATCGACTCAATGAGTTTGTATCACTGTGGTTGACTTTTGGTGGAGGAACCAGACTGGAAGTTTCTGCACAAATACTAAATACAATATTGTAAAGTAATGTTTAAAATGAGTTTTTGGATGTCTGAAGCAGACAGATATTTCTTGTTTTAATTCTAACACTTGAAGTATTCATGTTTGTACTTTTTCTCCTATATCGTGGAGGCTAACTCTTTGTTCTTTACACATTACTGTCAAACTGAAATTTAAACAGCTTTAAGTGTAGAAAAGATATAAATGCAAGTCTGTTTTAGAAATACATAATTTTAAAGATTAATTTAATGTTTTACACAGCAGTTATAACTGTTTTCAAAACTTAAGATTAGACTTTTCAAGTAAAATTTAATAGATTGAAGATAAGTATTTGAAAATCTTCAAAATCCCTTCATAGTGTTATATATTGTTTTAAAGTTACAGTTTGGTAATGATGATTGAAATCCACATGAAGAACATTTCATTGTAGTCAGTTCATTTTTTGATATGCATGGGAGGCTTCTTAAAGGGAAGTGAAACAATGTGTGAGTGAGTGACTGGTGGAGCAGAAAACCATCTGACAGAAACTCCTTAAAGGAGAAAATCAACTCTCACACAGTAAAGGTGTCCAAGTGTCTGCTGCTTGATTGACAGCTGTGTGGTCCCTGTCCTCTAAGCTGATTGGTGTCTCCTAGGTGATGTCCGTCCCACCCTGACGGTGCTGCCCCCTCCAGTGAGGAGCTGCAGCAGGGGAAGGCCACGCTCATGTGTCTGGCCAACAAGGGCTTCCCCTCAGACTGGAGTCTGTCCTGGAAGGTGGACGGCAGCAGCAGCAGCATCAGCTGGGAGGAGAGCAGGAGCCCCGGGGTGCTGAAGGACGGCCACTACAGCTGGAGCAGCACACTGAGGCTCTCTGCAGACCACTGGAGGAAGGTGGGCTCTGTGACCTGTGAGGCCACCCAGGGCTCCCAGACTCCGCTCTCAGAGACACTGAGGAGAGACCAGTGTTTCCAGTTCTGACCTGACTCACTGGGACTCTGATACTGGTTTTACTCTGCTACTGCTCTCAGTCTGCACTCTGCAATACCGTTGCTCTCTCAGTCTTTCTCTGTCTCTGTCTCTGTCTCTCTCTCGATTGTTTCAAGATTTCAAATTAATAAAGATTTAATAATTTCTATAAAAAGGAAATTATTAAAACATAGGAGACTAGCACCGTGGTACAACCACCAAACCCGCCAGTTAAAACAAATAGCTAGGAAATCTGAAAGGAAATGGTGCTCTTCCAAATTATCAGAATATTGCTCAATTTGGCAAGATAATCTTAAAACTTATAGAAAGGCCCTCCGTAATGCCAGAGGAGCCTATTACTCAGCACTAATAGAAGAAAATAAGAGTAACCCTAGGTTCCTCTTCAGCACTGTAGCCAGGTTGACAGAGAGTCACAACTCTATTGAGCCACATATCCCCATAAACTTAAGTAGCAACGACTTCCTGAGCTTCTTCTATAATAAAATTATTACTATTAGAGAGAAAATGAATCACCAACTGCCATCAACAGTTATCAGTGGCTCTCCAAGTTCAGGGACTTTTGCTAATGTAAACTTAGATATATATTTAGACTGTTTCTCTGCTATTGATCTTCATCAGTTAACTTCAATCATTTCTTCATCGAAGCCATCAACCTGTCTATTAGACCCGATCCCAACTAGGCTGCTTAAAGAAGTTGTTCCCTTAATTGGCACTTCTTTACTGGATATGATTAATCTTTCTTTATCATCAGGATATGTACCACAGTCCTTTAAAGTAGCTGTAATTAAACCCCTTCTTAAAAAGCCCACTCTTGACCCAGGGGTTTTAGCCAACTATAGACCAATCTCTAACCTCCCCTTCCTCTCTAAGATTCTGGAGAAAGTAGTCGCCAAAGAGTTGTGTGAATTTCTACATAACAATAGTTTATTTGAGGATTTTCAGTCAGGATTTAGAGTTCATCATAGCACAGAGACAGCTCTGGTTAAAGTTAATAATGACCTTCTGACTGCTTCTGACAATGGACTTGTCTCTGTACTTGTACTATTAGATCTTAGTGCTGCATTTGACACCATTGACCATAATATTCTTTTGGGGAGACTTGAGCATCAAATTGGCATTAAAGGAACCGCACTAAGCTGGTTTAAGTCATATTTATCAGATCACTCGCAGTTTGTACATGTTAACGATGAATCTTCAATAAATACTACAGTTAGTCATGGAGTTCCACAAGGTTCTGTACTTGGACCAATACTATTTACTTTATATATGCTCCCTTTAGGCAACATTATTAGTAATCACTCCATTAACTTTCACTGTTATGCAGATGATACGCAGTTATATCTATCAATCAAACCCAATGAAATTAATCAATTATCTAAATTACAAACATGTCTTACGGACATAAAATCCTGGATGACCTGCAATTTTCTGATGTTAAACTCAGAAAAAAACGAAATTCTTGTTCTTGGCCCCAAAAACCTTAGAGACTCACTGTCTAAAGATATAGTTACTCTAGATGGCATTAACTTGGCCTCTAGCACCACTGTCAGGAATCTTGGAGTTATCTTTGATCAGGATTTGTCATTTAACTCCCACATAAAGCAGACCTCTAGGACCGCCTTCTTTCATTTACGTAATATTAGAAAAATTAGACACATCCTATCACAGACAGATGCAGAGAAACTAATCCATGCATTTGTTACTTCAAGGCTGGATTACTGCAACTCTTTATTATCAGGTTGCGCCAATAAGTCCATTTAAACGCTCCAATAATTCAGAACGCTGCAGCACGAGTACTGACAGGAACTAGAAAAAGAGATCACATCTCTCCTGTACTAGCTTCTCAACATTGGCTCCCTGTAAAATGTAGAATTAAATTTAAAATCCTCCTCCTCACCTATAAAGCTCTTCATGGTCAGGCCCCTTCATATCTTAAAGAGCTCATAGTACCCTATTACCCCTCTAGAACACTACGTTCTCTGAATGCTGGGCTACTTGTGGTTCCTATAGTCTCTAAAAGTAGAACAGGAGCCAGAGCCTTCAGTTACCAAGCTCCTCTCCTGTGGAACCAGCTTCCATTTGTGGTTCGGGGAGGCAGACACCCTCACCACATTCAAGAGTAGGCTTAAGACATTCCTCTTTGATAAAGCTTATAGTTAGGGCTGGATCAGGTGAGTCCTGAACCATCCCTTAGTTATGCTTCTATAGGCCTAGACTATCGGGGGATTTCCCATGGTGCACTGAGCTCCTCCCCTTCCTCTTTCTTTATGCACTCATTCATGTCCCATTAATGCATGTTACTAACTTCACTTCTTCCCCGGAGTTCATGTGCTTTCTCATCTCGCAGGTTCTCATGGATCCTGGTGGAGCCTCCTGCCATGGTCCTGCTTGACTGCCATTGCCAATACTGTTGTTGCTGTGCACCTGTCTGTCTGTCTGTCTGTCTCTCGCTCTCTCTCTGCCTCTCTCTCTCTCTCTCTCTCTCTCTCTCTCTCTCTCTCTCACCCCAACTGGTCGAGACAGACGACCACCCACCTAGAGCCGGAGGATCTGTCCTAGGTTTCTGCCTTTTAACAGGCAGTTTTTCCTTGCCCTTGTCCCCAAGTGCTTGCTCATGGTGGTACTGTTGGGTCTCTGTAATTAATGTTAAAGAGTTCGGTCTAGACCTGCTCTATTTGAAAAGTGTCCTGAGATAACTTCTGTTATGAATTGGCGCTATACAAATAAAATTGAATTGAATTGAATTGAATTGAACTGCGAGACTCCACCAGCTGAATAAGATCATGTGATATGATTGAAAGCTCCTCAACAGTTAGTGGATGGATGTTGTACAGAGATTGTCTGGGTATTTCCAACGTCAACCAATAACTTTCAGTCTCAGTGTCTTTGTGTGGTATTTTAGTTGCATATAAAAGAAAATGTCTTTTTTTATGTTGATATATTTATATCACGTAGGTCACTTTTGTCTTGTTATGTCTCCAGTTAATCTTTATTTATCAATTTATTTTAATACTTTAATAAATTTGAGGAATTAATCTTAATCTTTGATTATGAACGTTTCTGATATTAGTCTTTATACTCTTTGTTAATTGGATGTAGTTGAAATAGCTGTGATCCAGAATAAAGCAGAGGTCAAAGGTCATGACCAAGACAGCGTGTGTGTGTGTGTGTGTGTGTGTGTGTGTGTGTGTGTGTGTGTGTGTGTGTGTGTGTGTCCTCAGTGAAGTGTATCAGTCTCTGCAGTAGCTTCCAGCTGCAGCAGTCAGTTCAGTTTCTGTTCAGTCTGACTGAGGGAGGTTTTTGTACGACGCTTTTTCACTGTGTGAACAACCACTGACTGCTGATGTAATGAGCACTCTGACAGTAGTAAACTGCTGCATCTTCAGTCTGGACTCCACTGATGGTCAGAGTGAAGTCAGAGTTTGATCCACTGCCTGTAAAACGACCTGGAATCCCTGATGCTCGAGTGCTAGTTAAATAAATGAGCAGTTTAGGAGTTTCTCCATCTCTCTGTTGGTACCAGGCTAAAAGGTGGTATGGGCTACTGTAATATACATCCTGACTGATCCTACATGTGATGGTGACGGAGCCTCCCAGAGCAGAGCTCACTGCTCCAGACTGAGTCACTGTGACCTGGCCTCTGGACTCTGAGGATACAGAGACAAAAACATAAAGCAGCATCATGGTTTTGTGGGCTTCATTTCAGAGGGATGGATGTTCATAGAGGAGAGGAGTTTGATTCTCTGGACTTTACCTGTGAAGCAGCAGCAGAGGAGAGTCCAGATGAGGACGGAGATCAAAGTCATGTTTTTGATGAGGAGGATTTCTGTGTCTTCTGTTGTCATGAAGGACAGCTGTCAGTCATCCAGTGTTCAACTCTCAGGACTATAAACTCTCCCAGAGCACTGGAGCATGGTGCTGCTGATGCAAAGTGGCTCTCTATGGAAATGCTCTGACTGACTCCAACAGGGACTTGGATTCCTCTCATGATGCTGTTTATCAATGGATCAATCACTTTATCAGAGTATTGATTAGGAATGTGTCAGTGCTCATTTGTATGAGGCTTTGCTTTCAGTTTGATGGACACATTTTCTTCCAGAATATTTAATGAATTCTCCCTAATTCACTACCAAACAGATCAACATCACTGATGGACACATTTAAACAAAATGATTCAGTTCAATTCATATGTATTTATTTTATATTAATCATGATCTAAATTTGTTTTCATACATTTGTCAGGATTGACTAGAGAGTTTTTCTTTAGAAATATCTTATTTCAATGTTTTAATGAAAGAAAAAGTAAGAAGGCATATTTCACAAAATACATATATATATTCCTTGTTTATGTTTTAGAAACGTTAACCAATTATTACAGGAACTGGGTAAACTGGGAATGTGTTTGCTGAGTTTGTTTTTGTCAAAGTCAGAGAGCCGTGTCTCTCTACAGTGAGAGGTTTTTGTACGGCAGCTCAATGAGTTTGTATCACTGTGGTGCACGTTCGGTGGAGGAACCAGACTGGATGTTGGAAGTAAGTCAAATTATTAAAACTTTTATAATTTCAAGACATACTGGATTTCAGGAAGAATTCTCGATTTTTCATATTAATGTATATCTTCTGCACGAATACTTTTCACTCAGAGACAAACTTTGCATCAGGAATATAAATTCAAAACCTTATTGAAGTGAATTTAAAATATCAAGACAGAATATGACTTGATATGTATATGAATGGTAAAGTTTCATCTTGAGGGCTTGTAGGTTTAGTTCAGTGTGTCAAAGTCAGAGAGCCGTGTCTCTCTACAGTGAGAGGTTTTTGTACGGCGGCTCAATGAGTTTGTATCACTGTGGTTGACTTTTGGTGGAGGAACCAGACTGGATGTTGGAAGTAAGTTTCTGCACAAATACTGAATACAATATTGTAAAGTAATGTTTTAAATTCAGTTTTTGGTTGTTTGAAGAAGACATATATCTTGTTTTAATTTGAACACTTGAAGTATCCATATTTGTACTTGTCCTCCTTCATCATGGAGGCTAACTCTTAGTTCTTTACACATTCCTTTCAAACTGAAATTCAAACAGCTTGAAGTGTAGAAAAGATAAAACTGCAAACCTTTTCGTACAAATGTTTCATTTTTAAGATTCACTTTTACTTTTCCATGTCAGAAATAAATGTTTTTAAATGAATTAAGATAAAATTGAACGTAGTGAAGAGAAAGATGAGTAAATGTTCAAAAGCTCTTCATAGTCACATGAAGACTATTTGATTGTAGTCAGTTCATTTTCTGTGTTTGTTCATGTTTCCACTAAATACTTTAAAGTAATGTATAGTTCAGGTTTTGGATGATTTTGATGATACAGTTTTTGATATTTTATTTCCAGTGTAGTTTGATATATTTCAGCTCATTCTGTATGATGATTCTCTCTGTGCTGATATGCAAGATTTAATAGATTGAAGATAAGTATTTGAAAATCTTCAAAATCCCTTTATAGTGTTATATATTGTTTTAAAGTTACAGTTTGGTAATGATGATTGAAATCCACATGAAGAACATTTCATTGTAGTCAGTTCATTTTTTGATATGCATGAGAGGCTTCTTAAAGGGAAGTGAAACAATGTGTGAGTGAGTGACTGGTGGAGCAGAAAAAACATCTGACAGAAACTCCTTAAAGGAGAAAATCAACTCTCACACAGTAAAGGTGTCCAAGTGTCTGCTGCTTGATTGACAGCTGTGTGGACCCTGTCCTCTAAGCTGATCCGTGTCTCCTAGGTGATGTCCGTCCCACCCTGACGGTGCTGCCCCCCTCCAGTGAGGAGCTGCAGCAGGGGAAGGCCACGCTCATGTGTCTGGCCAACAAGGGCTTCCCCTCAGACTGGAGTCTGTCCTGGAAGGTGGACGGCAGCAGCAGCAGCAGCAGCTGGGAGGAGAGCAGGAGCCCCGGGGTGCTGAAGGACGGCCACTACAGCTGGAGCAGCACCCTGAGGCTCTCTGCAGACCACTGGAGGAAGGTGGGCTCTGTGACCTGTGAGGCCACCCAGGGCTCCCAGACTCCGCTCTCAGAGACACTGAGGAGAGACCAGTGTTCCCAGTTCTGACCTGACTCACTGGGACTCTGATACTGGTTTTACTCTGCTACTGCTCTCAGTCTGTACTGTGCAAGACTCTCTCTCTCTCTCTCTCTCTCTCTCTCTCTCTCTCGCTTGTTTTTCAGTTGATTGTGTCAAAATTTAAAAATAAATAAAATGTTATCAGATCAACAGTCTCCATGAGATCATTATACATGTATCATGTCTTACGTGTCATTAGCTTTCCCATATATCATATATGTTTAGAAACATTAGAAAGATTCATCTATACTGCATCACAATAACAGCAACTGTATAAATCTTTTTTTACAAGTTTATCTTGAATACTCTCATGACTTGGCAAAATGTTCTACTTCTGTTGAATTGAATTGAATTGAATTGAATTGAAATATCTTTAATGTCCCCAAGGGGCAATTTGGTTCACAACAGGTAGCCAACACATACACATTCGCACAAAAACACATAAAAACATGAAATGATGAATAGATAAAAGCATAAATACACATGTGCAATATATATATACATATAAATGAAAATAAAAAATAAAAAGTGAAAAAATGTACAGTGACATGGACAGGGATGGAAGATGACCTATAGTTTGTTGAGAAACCCAACAGCTGATGGTACAAATGATTTCAGGTATCTGTTAGACCTGGCACGTTTTCAGGAGTCATACCTCCTTCCTGATGGAAGGAGGCAAAACTCAGAGTGTAGTGGGTGAGTGATGTTAGCCAAAATGGCCATTGCCCTCTGTGTGGCTCTGGCCTCATACACATACTCAATGCTGTTGAGGTCAGTGCCAATTATTTTCTGACATATATTTTACACAGTCTGTTTTTGTTGATTACACTCAAATTGCCAAACCAGCAGATCATAGCAAAAGTTAAAATTGACTCAACAAAGGATGAATAAAATGTTTTCAGAAGTGATCTGTCAACATTAAACCCCTTCAACTTTCTTAAGAAAAACAGTCTCTGATTGGCCTTTTTACATATATAGTCTGTATTGGTGTCAAAGTTCAATTTATCATCTAAAATGGTGCCCAAGTATTTGTATTGGCTTACCACATCCAACGCTGTGCCGTTAATCAAAGTTGAAGCAGTGTTCAAACATACTCTGACAGTCATTGGTGTAGAGTACAAATAAAAGTGGTGACAGAACACACCCCTGAGGTGACCCTGTGGAGCACGTGAGGGCCTTAGATAAAGTGTTATTTACCCGGGTTCTCTGTGACCTCATAGTTAGGAAATCAACCAGCCAGCATATGGTACCAAAGTCAATATCAGAAAATTGCAATAGTCTGTGAGCAAGGATATGGGGCTGCATACAGTTGAATGCTGAGGGGAAATCAACAAAACACAGGTGTGCATTGTGTCTTCTTGCCCTCTAAGGGCCCTATCTTGCCGATCTGAAACGCAAGTATCAAACGCAAAACGCAAGTAGCTTTGTGGGCGGATCTCGGGCGCTGTTGCTATTATGCCGGCGGGATAAATGACTCTTGCGCCCGGTGCAAATCTAAAATGGGTTGGTCTGAAGTAGCTACATTAGTCATAGGTGTGGTTTGGGCGTAACGTGCAATAAACCAATCAGAGCGTCATCTCACATTCCCTTTAAAAGCAGGCGCGCTTGTTCTATGGCGGATTGCTATCATAACGGCGGATTTGCCAGGCGCACGACAGGAGCGGTTCACAGCCGTGGAGACCGACGTTCTCGTCAGGGCCGTAAAATACCGAGAAGTGTCATTATTGACATGAAATAAATGTAGCACAGCCATACAATAAATCTAAACAATGTAACGCAGCTATGCAGGAAGAAGACCCTGGCCTCGGGAGCAGTGCGCACGGGCCGAACAGTGCGCAAGGGCCAGCTGAGGAGGAAGCAGCGCCAACACCAAGGAGCAGAGGATCTAGACCCACTACACACCGGGAGGACCACCCGTTCCTGCAGCAAACCAGGTTTGACATGCTGGAGCAGGAGCTGTCCGGGATGCGGCAAAGTATTAATGCCCGTCCTGACGGGGTGGCGATGTTGCTGCTGCCTCTCAGGCGCATCCCCTCAAGTCTGCACCCTTAAAATAGCATCTGAATAAGCGCCACTGACTTTAGACTAGGTTTTTCCTGGTCTGTGGCGGAATTGTTTTCTGAAACAGCAAAATAGCACCAGGGAACGTTTGCGCCGGAACACGCCTCCTCTTTTCGCTGAACCACCCCTGGAGCGCAAATTCATTCCTTAATTTAAGGACGTGCGTCGGTGGAGGGAAAATTCCAATGTGTGTCGAGTGCAAAATAGGAATTATACAAGCGCCAGTGTACGCCTTTGCCACTGGAACCACTACTGATTCTTTCCATAACCCTGGGACTTTCCTTTGTGATAGCGAGAGTTGATTGCGAATCTCTGGTGGAATTTCATCGCGTAGGGTCCACGGGGCTGAACTGCATTGGATGAGGAAGTCCCAACTGTACTGCAGTCTGTGAGACGAGTTGGTTTGACGATGGTTCACAACAGTCCCAAGAGTAAGCATGTTCATAAGCACCGTGTTGAAAAGATCCATGTTAATTCCAAAATATTGGGATACTCTTACATTCCCGCGGCTAGTTCAAACATGACAGACGAGATACAAGACAAATACGCACACACGCGGCTCCTGCTGTATGTTGCCGCAGCAAGGCAGCACCATGTTGTCACTTCTATCTGCTTTATTGAACCTTGTTAATATGTTTAGATAAATTCAGTATCACTCAATTATGTCATCATTCATGTCTGAATTTTATGAGGGTTCATATGCAACGATGGCTCAAACTGTTCCTAGAAACTAACTCAAACCTCTGCATGAATAAAGAACCACTTTAAAGAGGATTTTAAGGATTAGATGTATAAAGCAGCATATCGTCTGCATAAAGTTATACACAACGTCTGTGAAATTCTTTTTTCTGAGACTATGAAAATGAGTACAGATTCACTAACATGAGTTGACAACATTTATAATCAATAAGCATCAGTTCGTTAAATTAGTAATGTCATCAACTGCTGGTATGTGTTGCTGTCTGAAATCCTTAAACATATATAGACAGAGTGTGTCTCAGTAAATGATTCATATGACTTTATTATTTTAGCTCACAGTGATGCATTACCCACCACAGTTTCGTGAACAGTTGATGGGATTGTGTCATACATATTACATCTGATTGCTCTGTCAGTACACCCTGAATGCCTGATAAATCCCACCAAATTCTTTTCAGTAAATGGAATAAGGCACAGAGCGATATGGTGTGGCAATCTTGTGCCACACTTGAAAATGAATTAGTATTTTTTTATAATTATTATTTACTATTGTTTGTTTCTGTGTACTGTACATGTATTGATTTTGCACATACATTGAGCAAATATTCTGTTTAAATCTGAATCATGAAATGTGTGTGTGTGTGTGTGTGTGTGTGTGTGTGTGTGTGAGTGTGTGTGTGTGTGTCCTCAGTGAAGTGTATCAGTCTCTGCAGTAGCTTCCAGCTGCAGCAGTCAGTTCAGTTTCTGTTCAGTCTGACTGAGGGAGGTTTTTGTACGACGCTTTTTCACTGTGTGAACAACCACTGACTGTTGATAAGATGAGCACTCTGACAGTAGTAAACTGCTGCATCTTCAGTCTGGACTCCACTGATGGTCAGAGTGAAGTCAGAGTTTGATCCACTGCCTGTAAAACGACCTGGAGTCCCTGATTGTCGAGAAGTTGCTCTATAGATAAGCAGTTTAGGAGCTTCTCCATCTTTCTGTTGGTACCAGGCTAAAAAGTCATTATTATAAACGTTCTGACTGGTCCTGCATGTGATGGTGACGGAGCGTCCCAGAGCAGAGCTCACTGCTCCAGACTGAGTCACTGTGACCTGGCCTCTGGACTCTGAGGATACAGAGACAAAAACATAAAGCAGCGTCATGGTTTTGTGGGCTTCATTTCAGAGGGACGGATGTTCATAGAGGAGAGGAGTTTGATTCTCTGGACTTTACCTGTGAAGCAGCAGCAGAGGAGAGTCCAGATGAGGACCGAGACCAAAGTCATGTTTTTGATGAGGAGGATTTCTGTGTCTTCTGTTGTCATGAAGGACAGCTGTCAGTCATCCAGTGTTCAACTCTCAGGACTATAAACTCTCCCAGAGCACTGGAGCATGGTGCTGCTGATGCAAAGTGGCTCTCTATGGAAATGCTCTGACTGACTCCAACAGGGACTTGGATTCCTCTCATGATGCTGTTTATCAATGGATCAATCACTTTATCAGAGTATTGATTAGGAATGTGTCAGTGCTCATTTGTATGAGGCTTTGGTTTCAGTTTGATGGACACATTTTCTTCCAGAATATTTAGTGAATTCCCCCTAATTCACTACCACACAGATCAACATCACTGTGGGACACATTTAAACAAATATATTATCTTTTATTTCTTTTATTTTCATCATTATCTACAATAAACATATGTTTATGATCATTATTTACATTTGTCATTATTTATTGGAGAGGTGTTCTTTTGATATATCTTATTTCATTATTTTAATGTAACATGAATTAATAAAGATTATTTCACAAAAAAAAAATTAAATACATATTCATAGTTTATGTTTTAGACACTTTAACCAGTTATTAGATAAACTGGGTAAACTGGGAATGTGTTTGCTGAGTTTGTTTGTGTCAAAGTCAGAGAGCCGTGTCTCTCTACAGTGAGAGGTTTTTGTACGGCGGCTCAATGAGTTTGTATCACTGTGGTACACGTTCGGTGGAGGAACCAGACTGGAATTTGGAAGTAAGTTTCTGCATTGATATTAAATATTATAACATTGTAAACCAACGTTTTATATTCAGTTTTTGGTTGCTTGAGGCTGATAAATATATCTTGTTTTAATTTCAATATGGATTTATTCATGTATTTCTCCTCATTTGTCATGGAGGCTAACTCAGAGCAGCTTTTCTAAACATTTCTTTACACGTTCCTGTTAAACTGAAATTCAAACAGCGCAAAGTGTAGAAAAGATAAAACAGCAAAATATTTTTTAAATGTCTTTAAAGATGCACTTTTATTTTTCCACATTACTAATAGCTGTTTTTGAATTAGTTAAGATTAAGTTATTAAAATAAAATTATACAGAGTGAAGATAAAGCTTGGTATTTGAAAATCTTCAAAATCTTCAAGTCATAGATTGTCAAGTTTAAAATCTGTTGAAAGGTTTGGCAATGATGATTGAAATCCACATGAAGAACATTTGATTGTAGTCAGTTCATTTTCTGTGTTTGTTCATGTTTCCACTAAATACTTTAAAGTAATGTATAGTTCAGGTTTTGGATGATTTTGATGATACAGTTTTTGATATTTTATTTCCAGTGTAGTTTGATATATTTCAGCTCATTCTGTATGATGATTCTCTCTGTGCTGATATGCATGAGAGGCTTCTTAAAGGGAAGTGAAACAATGTGTGAGTGAGTGACTGGTGGAGCAGAAAAACCATCTGACAGAAACTCCTTAAAGGAGAAAATCAACTCTCACACAGTAAAGGTGTCCAAGTGTCTGCTGCTTGATTGACAGCTGTGTGGTCCCTGTCCTCTAAGCTGATTGGTGTCTCCTAGGTGATGTCCGTCCCACCCTGACGGTGCTGCCCCCTCCAGTGAGGAGCTGCAGCAGGGGAAGGCCACGCTCATGTGTCTGGCCAACAAGGGCTTCCCCTCAGACTGGAGTCTGTCCTGGAAGGTGGACGGCAGCAGCAGCAGCATCAGCTGGGAGGAGAGCAGGAGCCCCGGGGTGCTGAAGGACGGCCACTACAGCTGGAGCAGCACCCTGAGGCTCTCTGCAGACCACTGGGGGAAGGTGGGCTCTGTGACCTGTGAGGCCACCCAGGGCTCCCAGAGTCCGCTCTCAGAGACACTGAGGAGAGACCAGTGTTCCCAGTTCTGACCTGACTCACTGGGACTCTGATACTGGTTTTAATCTACTACTGCTCTCCGTCTGCGCTCTCTCTTTATCTTTCTCTCTCTTTCTTTTCCTCACCCACTCTCTAAATACGTGTGCCATTGATTCAATTCGTTATTTTGATTATTTCAACACAATAAAGACCAGTTCATCAAATCAGTTGTTGTCATGTATGTTACTGTAAACGTTGAACTCCACTGTATAAAAAAATATCAGGTAATGTCTTCAGAAAAAAATACACCATTTAATAGATTTTTAATATCTCTCCTTGATATTTAGCAAAAAATAAAAGTAATCAGATAATCATTCATCAGCGCTTGTTGTAACCCAACATCATTAAAGTAAATGAATCATTTTCTCCAGGTTCCTTAAAGCATTTGTGAGGACATGAACTTCTTCATTACAGTAACCATGAATATATTTATTTGTAACAAAGTTTGATTGCATTTTAATTATAAAGTAGGACATTATCAACATATTATGTCATCATATTATCAATATCAGCAGTTTGTTGTTAAAATGTAATATAAATAGGGTACTCGGTTAGCTCAGTCAGTAGAGCTTGCGGCCCATGTACTGAGGCCAAGTCCTTGCTGCAGTGGCCCAGGGTTCAAATCTGACCTGCGGCCCTTTAATAATAATAATGCATTTTATTTGTAAGCGCTTTTCTGAATACTCAAAGACACTTTACATAAAATCATAAAAGCAGCGAAAACAGCATCAAATAGTAAAAACACTGAAAACACATCGGACTAAGCTAAACATTAAAATCAATTTTAAAAAGGTGAGTTTTTGTCAATGATTTGAACGCTGTAGGGTCGGTGCAGTCACGGATTTGTTTGGGGAGAGAGTTCCAGAGGGAGGGGGCAGCAACGGAGAAGGCTCTGTCGTCCCAGGTTTGGTGCTTGTTCCTGGGTGGTGGAGACAGGAGGTTTGCGTCAGATGAGCGGAGGCTACGGGATGGATTGTGGTGGTGGAGCAGGTCAGTAAGGTAGGAAGGGGCCTGGTTATGGAGGGCTTTGTGTGTGAGGAGGAGGATTTTGAATTGAATTCGTTGTGGGACCGGGAGCCAGTGCAGGTTCTGGAGCACAGGGCAGATGTGGTCACGGGTGCGGGTGTGGGTGAGCAGACGAGCAGCAGAGTTCTGGATGTACTGGAGTTTATTTAAGGTTTTGGATGGTGTGCCGTACAGGATGCTGTTGCAGTAGTCGATTCTGGAGGTGATGAAGGCGTGGATGAGGGTTTCTGCAGCGGAGAAAGAGAATGATGGGCGGAGTCGGGCGATGTTTTTGAGGTGAAAGAAGGCCTGGTGATTTGTTTTATGTGGTGTTCAAAGGAGAGGTTATTGTCAAAGATGACTCCGAGGTTGCGACTGTGAGGGGATGGAGACAGAGTGGAGGTGTCGACAGTGAGGGAGAAACTGTGAATGGGTTTAGTGATGGATTTGGGACCGATGATGATCATGTCTGTTTTGTCCCAGTTAAGTTTAAGGAAGTTGGTGTGCATCCAGGATTTAATGTCAGTGAGGCAGTTGGAGAGAGTGGAGTGAGTGGCAGAGGTGATGGATTTGGTGGAGATGTAGAGCTGGACATCCTACCTTTCGGCTTTATTGGGCACTATGTCTCTCGTCGTCTCTGACTCAGAGAGTGGTTCTCTGTCCTCAGGGTAAGATATTGGCTTCATCCCTGAAACCCAGGCTCAGTCCGCTGAGGTTCGCTCTAAAAATGACTCAGAGACCCCTGCTCCGCGCCTTAGCTGCCGCATCACCCGCATAAATGCTCACTACATCTCAGTTCCTTCAGGCCTTGGCCATGAAGAGCTCTTTACTTACCTCTCAGTTCCGCTGGTGTCCAGGACTCAGGTTTAAACACTGCTAATTCAAACATTGCATCTCCCAAAAGTAAAGGTAAAGCGCCATAGAGGCATACCGTTTCTCATTAGCATCGTATAGACCCGCCGTCCATGTTCCTCAAAAGATCGAGTATAAATATTTGTATCTGCTGCCTAATTATTTCTTTGCATATCAGGTGCTTGCTGGGTTTAGAGTATTTATATATTTGCTATATGGGAAATGTTCCTGCTAGAGGTTTTGCTAAGTAGTATAATCCCTCATGGCTTGAGGTCCTCATAGGGAATAGCCACACAGCGGCTGGTGCCAAGGCCCACACATAGAAGATCCTCCTACTAGTAACGTCATGCTCTATTCTGTGCAGTTTTGGGGGGGTTTAAGGTATCTACCCATCACTCCCCAATAACTCTATGTAAACATATATGTGGGGAATGATTAGGTCGGAGCCTTGATGCTAAAATCTAAATATGCTGTACTGCTGTAATAAACATTTCAAGCGTAAATTGTCTGCCTGAACGTCTACCATTCACTCTCCCAAGTTGGGTCCCTTTTATTCATTTGGAAATCAGATAAGAACATGGGATTATAATGCAGTATTAATGGATGCTGATATGTTGCGATGGACATTATTATTTGTCACTGAATTTATTATAATACATGGTGTGTGTGTGTGTGTGTGTGTGTGTGTGTCCTCAGTGAAGTGTATCAGTCTCTGCAGTAGCTTCCAGCTGCAGCAGTCAGTTCAGTTTCTGTTCAGTCTGACTGAGGGAGGTTTTTGTACGACGCTTTTTCACTGTGTGAACACACTCTGACTGTTGATGTAGTGATAACTCTGACAGTAGTAAACTGCTGCATCTTCAGTCTGGACTCCACTGATGGTCAGAGTGAAGTCAGAGTTTGATCCACTGCCTGTAAAACGACCTGGAATCCCTGATGCTCGACTGCTAGTATAGTAAATGAGCAGTTTAGGAGTTTCTCCATCTCTCTGTTGGTACCAGGCTAAACTGTTAGAATTATAGATGTTCTGACTGGTCCTACATGTGATGGTGACGGAGCGTCCCAGAGCAGAGCTCACTGCTCCAGACTGAGTCACTGTGACCTGGCCTCTGGACTCTGAGGATACAGAGACAAAAACATAAAGCAGCGTCATGGTTTTGTGGGCTTCATTTCAGAGGGACGGATGTTCATAGAGGAGAGGAGTTTGATTCTCTGGACTTTACCTGTGAAGCAGCAGCAGAGGAGAGTCCAGATGAGGACGGAGATCAAAGTCATGTTTTTGATGAGGAGGATTTCTGTGTCTTCTGTTGTCATGAAGGACAGCTGTCAGTCATCCAGTGTTCAACTCTCAGGACTATAAACTCTCCCAGAGCACTGGAGCATGGTGCTGCTGATGCAAAGTGGCTCTCTATGGAAATGCTCTGACTGACTCCAACAGGGACTTGGATTCCTCTCATGATGCTGTTTATCAATGGATCAATCACTTTATCAGAGTATTGATTAGGAATGTGTCAGTGCTCATTTGTATGAGGCTTTGCTTTCAGTTTGATGGACACATTTTCTTCCAGAATATTTAGTGAATTCCCCCTAATTCACTACCACACAGATCAACATCACTGTGGGACACATTTAAACAAAATGTTATTTTTCATTTATATAAATCATAATCTACAATAAACATGTGTTTATGATCATTACTTACATTTGAGAGTTGTCCTTTCGAAATGTCATATATCATTGTTTTGATGAAAGATTAATTACTAAAGCTTATTTCACAAAAAAAGATTAAATACATATTCATACTTTATGTTTTAGACACTTTAACCAGTTATTAGATAAACTGGGTAAACTGTGAATGTGTTTGCCGAGTTTGTTTGTGTCAAAGTCAGAGAGCCGTGTCTCTCTACAGTGAGAGGTTTTTGTACGGCGGCTCAATGAGTTTGTATCACTGTGGTGGACTTTTGGTGGAGGAACCAGACTGGATGTTGGAAGTAAGTCGCATTTTTACATTTTTAACATTTCAGGTGATATTCGCCTTTTTGTATATATTTCAGGAATAATTCTTCTTTTTTCATATTAATGTACAAATTCTGCAGAAATATTTTACACTCAGAGACAAACTTTGCATCAGGAATACAAATTCAAAACCTCATTGAAGTCAATTTAAAATATCAAGACAGAATATGAATCAGTATTTCCAACTTTTATGGTAAAGCTTCATTTTGAGGGTTTGTAGGTTTAGTTTAGTGTGCCAAAGTCAGAGAGCCGTGTCTCTCTACAGTGAGAGGTTTTTGTTCGGCGGCTCAATAAGTTTGTATCACTGTGGTGGACTTTTGGTGGAGGAACCAGACTAGATGTTGGAAGTAAGTTTCTGCACAAATACTAAATACAATATTGTAAAGTAATGTTTTAAATTCAGTTTTTATATGTCTGAAGCAGACAGATATAGTTTGTTTTAATTTAAACACTTGAAGTATTCATATTTGTACTTGTCCTCCTTCATCATGGAGGCTAACTCTTTGTTCTTTACACATTCCTGTCAAACTGAAATTCAAACAGCTTGAAGTGTAGAAAAGATAAAACTGCAAACCTTTTTGTACAAATGTTTCATTTTTAAGATTCACTTTTACTTTTCCATGTCAGAAATAACTGTTTTTAAATGAATTAAGATAATATTATTATAGTCAAATTGAACATAGTGAAGATAAAGATGAGTAAACGTTCAAAATCTCTTCATAGTGTTATATGTTGTTTTAAAGTTATAGTTTGGTAATGATGATTGAAATCCACATGAAGAACATTTGATTGTAGTCACTTCATTTTCTGTGTTTGTTCATGTTTCCACTAAATACTTTAAAGTAATGTATAGTTCAGGTTTTGGATGATTTTGATGATACAGTTTTTGATATTTTATTTCCAGTGTAGTTTGATATATTTCAGCTCATTCTGTATGATGATTCTCTCTGTGCTGATATGCATGAGAGGCTTCTTAAAGGGAAGTGAAACAATGTGTGAGTGAGTGACTGGTGGAGCAGAAAAACCATCTGACAGAAACTTCTTAAAGGAGAAAATCAACTCTCACACAGTAAAGGTGTCCAAGTGTCTGCTGCTTGATTGACAGCTGTGTGGTCCCTGTCCTCTAAGCTGATTGGTGTCTCCTAGGTGATGTCCGTCCCACCCTGACGGTGCTGCCCCCCTCCAGTAAGGAGCTGCAGCAGGGGAAGGCCACGCTCATGTGTCTGGCCAACAAGGGCTTCCCCTCAGACTGGAGTTTGTCCTGGAAGGTGGACGGCAGCAGCAGCAGCAGCAGCAGCTGGGAGGAGAGCAGGAGCCCCGGGGTGCTAAAGGACGGCCACTACAGCTGGAGCAGCACCCTGAGGCTCTCTGCAGACCACTGGAGGAAGGTGGGCTCTGTGACCTGTGAGGCCACCCAGGGCTCCCAGACTCCGTTCTCAGAGACACTGAGGAGAGACCAGTGTTCCCAGTCCTGACCTGACTCACTGGGACTCTGATACTGGTTTTACTCTGCTACTGCTCTCTGCCTTTTTCTTTTTCTCATGACATATTTTAACAATAATGTGTTTTCAACTCAATAATATTCCTATGAGACAGTACAACTTCACCAAAGGACTCGACATGAAAAGTCAGTAGAATTAACACATTGTCATCTTTCACTGCTTGCTGTAATACTGATGTTCCATTAAAGAATAAAAATATATTCATCAGATCAAATTTGTCAGTTTATCATTAAATACTGTATATTCATATTTGTATATATTGCTGTGTAAAACAGTGGATCCTTTTATTCCAAACACACTGAGTTGTCTCAGGGTCAGATAGCTGGATTTTAACATATCAGGTGATGATGTTAGAAATATTGCTCAGTGTCCTACTCTGTACTGAACTGTGCTGTATCATTTTTTTGATGATTTAATCAACAAGAGGAGATTCAAATTGTTTTGAGATTCATAAACTTTGTTAACAATAAAATTCAATTTATAAAAACAGTTCATTTTATTCTCTGTAGAGCAGAAATTATTTCATAATTTTCTGCTATGAGTTTGACAAAAGTAACTTTGTTTTCTTCAAAGCAAATGTGGAAAATATAAATATAAATGTTGTCATTCCTAAACATTTGTAAGTTTTTTTATCGAATCACTGAGTATATGTTTTTATGTTACAGCGACAATAATGTTTAAGAGCTAAAATGATGCAGCTGTCATGCTGACTTTCAATAACAAAAAATATTTAACATAAATATGAAAAATATATTCTTGCTGAAAGTGTTATTGTGGTGTTAGTTAAACAATTTATGTTAATCCATTATGTAGTGTTTTAATGTCTGTGCAGCTGTTGATTCAGATCAGTTCCTCTCCAGCTGAGGGAGGTTTTTGTAGGACGTTGTATCACTGTGTGAACACATCCTGACTGCTGATTTCATGATAACTCTGACAGTAGTAAACTGCTGCATCTTCAGTCTGGACTCCACTGATGGTCAGAGTGAAGTCAGAGTTTGATCCACTGCCTGTAAAACGACCTGGAATCCCTGATGCTCGAGTGCTAGCAGCATAAATGAGCAGTTTAGGAGTTTCTCCATCTCTCTGTTGGTACCAGGCTAACTCATCCCCACCATAAACCGTCTGCCCCCCGTCGCCAAGTGCTTGCTCATGGTGGTACTGTTGGGTCTCTGTAAATGTTGTAATGTTATAAGGAGTTCGGTCTAGACCCTCTCTATTTGAGAGTGTCCTGAGATAACTTCTGTTATGAATTGGCGCTATACAAATTGAATTGATTAATCATATATTTGCATATCAGGTGGTTGCTGGGTTTAGACTATCTATATCTTTGCTATATGGGAAATGTTCCTGCATAATACTTTGCTAAGTAGTATATTCCCTCATGGCTTGAGGTGCTCATAATGAATAGCCACATGGCAAAACCCACACATAGCAGTCCACTAGATAGTGTATTCCACTGGGGCCAAGATGCTTCAGGGGAATGGCCACACCGTGGCTGTGTAAGGTCCACACATAGAAGATTGTTTCACTGATGGCGTCAGGCTCCTTTCCGTGCTGTTTTGGGGGGTTAAGGTATTTGCGCATCACTCCCCAATATCTCTATGTGAACATATCCGCGGGGAGTGATGAGGTCGGAGCCTAGACGCCAAAATCTAAATATGCTATACTGCTTAATAAACATTCCAAAGTTGAGTTGGCTGAATGAAATAAATAAAAAAACGGGTGAAAAATGTGTATACAGTCTGTTTTATCAGGTTTCCCCATACTGGACACGTTTTTGTGTGTTTGTGAGAAAGATGTGAAACAACATTGTTCACACACATTAAAAAAATACTTTTTCCATCAGAGTACGTTTTTAAAGAACTTCCTGAGCTCAAGGAGACACTCAGACGTGTGGGGGAACGTATTTTAATTTGGGTGGGGCTGACCTGGACACGTGTATGTGCACAACAACTTATGTGGATGTTCATATTAATGTTTAGAAAAAAACACTGACATATGTTGGGAACTCTTTCTAGTTAAATCTAGACAGCTAAATCTCTCTCAAACAACTCTCTCTCTCTCTCTCTCTCTCTCTCTCTCTCTCTCTCTCTCTCTCTCTCTCCTTGCTGCATTTTTGAGTCTTCAGATAGTTCAAAACAATACATCAACTCGAGTCTGACCTGTGGTCTCTCTCTCCCCCTGTTCTGTCTATATTGAGCTGTCTAATCAATGAAAAAGGCATAAAGACCCAAATATTATGTTAAAAAGAGAAATTATGGTAGGTTTTATGTCTCTGAAAAAATATAAAAAGGTCACAACATATAACATCAAATACATTTCTGCTCAAGCTCCATTCAGTCGCTGTTCTGGAGCTTTTGATCAAATCCCATGGTCTTCCTCAGCAGATGGAGTTCACCCAGTTGTCATGGAATATTTGAACTTTGATGCCAACATTGACAAGAAGTCCTGAAAATGCTCAGAGGAATGGGAATTTGAACAACTACAATTCAATGACAACTGGGAGACTCCATCTGCTGAAGAAGATCATGTGATATGATTGAAAGCTCCACAACAGTTAGTGGATGGATGTTGTACAGAGATTGTCTGGGTATTTTCAACGTCAACCAATAACTTTCAGTCTCAATGTCTTTGTGTGGTATTTTAGTTGCATATAAAAGAAAATGTGTTTTTTTATGTTGATATATTTATATCACGTAGGTCACTTTTGTCTTGTTATGTCTCCAGTTAATCTTTATTTTATTTATTTATTTTAATACCTTATTAACTTTGAGGAATGTACAGGTTTTGTTTGCTCCATCTTTGATTATTAAGGTTTCTGATATTAGTCTTTATACTCTTTGTTAATTGGATGTAGTTGAAATAGCTGTGATCCAGAATAAAGCAGAGGTCAAAGGTCATGACCAAGACAGCTCTCATTAACTCTCTCATTGGCTTCTCTTGATAATTTTACAAACCAGATACATTTGTCACTGAACTTGTTTTAATAAATGTTGACTGGTTGTGTGTGTGTGTGTGTGTGTGTGTGTGTGTGTGTTTGTGTGTGTGTGTGTGTGTGTGTGTGTGTGTGTGTGTGTGTGTCCTCAGTGAAGTGTATCAGTCTCTGCAGTAGCTTCCAGCTGCAGCAGTCAGTTCAGTTTCTGTTCAGTCTGACTGAGGGAGGTTTTTGTATGACGCTTTTTCACTGTGTGAACACATTCTGACTGTTGATAACATGAAAACTCTGACAGTAGTAAACTGCTGCATCTTCAGTCTGGACTCCACTGATGGTCAGAGTGAAGTCAGAGTTTGATCCACTGCCTGTAAAACGACCTGGAATCCCTGATGGTTGATATCTTGCCCCATATATAAGCATTTTAGGAGTTCCTCCATCTTTCTTTTGGTACCAGGCTAGAATGTGGTGGCCATTATAAGAAACATCCTGACTGGTCTTACATGTGATGGTGACGGAGCCTCCTAGAGCAGAGCTCACTGCTCCAGACTGAGTCACTGTGACCTGGCCTCTGGACTCTGAGGATACAGAGACAAAAACATAAAGCAGCGTCATGGTTTTGTGGGCTTCATTTCAGAGGGACGGATGTTCATAGAGGAAAGGAGTTTGATTCTCTGGACTTTACCTGTGAAGCAGCAGCAGAGGAGAGTCCAGATGAGGACGGAGATCAAAGTCATGTTTTTGATGAGGAGGATTTCTGTGTCTTCTGTTGTCATGAAGGACAGCTGTCAGTCATCCAGTGTTCAACTCTCAGGACTATAAACTCTCCCAGAGCACTGGAGCATGGTGCTGCTGATGCAAAGTGGCTCTCTATGGAAATGCTCTGACTGACTCCAACAGGGACTTGGATTCCTCTCATGATGCTGTTTATCAATGGATCAATCACTTTATCAGAGTATTGATTAGGAATGTGTCAGTGCTCATTTGTATGAGGCTTTGCTTTGGGTTAATATATTTCATGTCACTGTAATTGTTATTTCTAACAGTTTGTACATATAAAGTTTACCAAGAAGTATTTTGTCTTACAAAAGTATTATTAAAAGTTTAAATATTTCACTCCAAATACAGGACCAACAATTGTTGAGAGGTTTAACTTGATTTACATATTTCACACATTGTATGTCACAACAGATAATCTTAAAACATCACTATTAAAACATATATTTAACTGTGAGTAGGTTTGAATTAATGATTTTCAATACACAACTCAGTAGTTAACAATGTTCAATTTGATTGTACAAAGCAAGCACACACCATCGAGGAATTTCCTTTTCTTTTTTGAAAAACAATAAAAACCTGCCATTTTTCATGCTCGGTAATATATTTTTTGCTTTAAACCTAACAGAGGAACAATGTGCCACTGTAACATTTTATCTTCAGTACTGAAACCTGTCTGTTGCCATGGTTCAGCAGTGATGCCTGTCTGTTGCCATGGCGACTGAGTTCAGAGAGGGAAGTGAAACATTTAAAATCCTTTTAAACTAAACTCTAAGCTTCTCCAAAATGTCTTCTCTCTCTCTCTCTCTCTCTCTCTCTCTCTCTCTCTCTCTCTCTCTCTCTCCCCTCTCTCTCTCTCTCTCTCTCTCTGCAGTGGGTTGAGTCGTCCCCATCCTGATGGTGCTGCCCCCCTCCAGTGAGGAGCTGCAGCAAAGGGAAGAATATTATTATTTAAACAGAAGTCTCATTCTATTGTACATCTACAATTTTTTAATTAATATTAAAGCACAATGAGGGATATTTTGTATTTGGCTGTGGTCATTTTATTGAACAATTCTGACATAGGGGAGAGTGGGGTAAGTTGAGCCAAAGGGTAAGTTGAGCCACCCCTTGTTTGCCATGAAATGGTAAAAAACATTGATCATATGACCAAATATTTAGGAGGAAGGCATCATTTCATGGAGTCTGTGAATGTAAGAACCACATGGGTAAAGTGGTTAGATATTTATTTCCAAAAAATCATTTTTCACTCTTGAAAGTGAATTGAGTCTATCATAAGTTTCATGAGAATTGTGTTTAGACCAAAGAAGATAATTTTAAATTTGTTTTATACATCAATTGTGGTATCTATGAGCTACAACATGAGCTCATAAACCTAGCATTAAAGTGCACCATTTTAGCTGTGGGGACTAATAAAGTCAAAATGGTAGCTCTGGGGTAAGTTGAGCCATTTGGCCAGGGGGTAAGTTGAGCCGGTGGCTACAGCCAAAATACACTCAATAAGAGTATCCAAAAACATATTCTGTGTATATTCCAAAAACACAGCTGTTAATGTTTTCTTCCGAAGCACACTTTAAGGCATTCTCATGTTAAAATGTTTTTTCACAAAACAGCTGTTTAGCAGTAATATGCAATAATAATAAAAAAAAAGTTTTGTACCTGTTACAAATACATAAAATACACATGAATGTGAAGAAGTGAGTGTTATTTAGGGAGGGAGAAGGTGAGGGAGGGGTGGGGTGGAGGAGGGGAGGAGGGTCCGGGGGAGGGAGTAGGGATACGGCTCAACTGACCCCGCTCCTATGCCCAACTTACCCCATACACGGGGTAAGTTGAGCCACGAGACCACTTTTTTTGGACATGCTATATTATCAAAACAGTTATGTTTACACTCATTCTGTTTGTTTGAAGGGATTCACAACATCCTAAAATATATGTATATATATTAGTTAGCAACAAAACTATGATTGCCTTGATGTAGTGATCCTAAATATGAAAAATAACTCATCTTACCCCACTCTCCCCGAATGGTATAATAATGCAGGATGGATTAATGTGGGAAATTACACAGGATGTGTGTAAAATGACCTTTGGATAAATATAAAACAGTCTGAACAACAGTAGTATAAAGGGATATGACATAGAGGGAATCATTTGCTTTAATTTTAATTTTAAAAAACATTCATATTTAGTGATTTGCAAATCCTCAAGCCCAACAGCAAAATAAAAACAATGATTAAATTCTTTGAATTTGTTAAATTGAAAAAGACACTTAGTATACTTAATGAAGTGATCAGGATCAGAAAAGTAATTGAGTATGAATTAAGTGTTTCAGCTCAACACTGGACATGTTTATTAGATTTATCAGAAGAAGAATCTCACAAAACCCTGAAAAAATAATTTAAAGTTAAAAAACAACAGCTGTATTATCAGTGATATTAACCTGCCTGTTGAAAGAGTTGACATCAAACTCTGACTGTGTTTGAATCACACTCACAAATGAGATCAAGTTTTATTGTCACATACATAAACATACACAATACAACAAACAGTGAAATTCTTCAGCGTATAGCTCCAGAATGAGGACATACAAGTAAAGTAAAGTAGATCAATAAAATAAAGATGAATCCAACAATAAAATATGAATGAATGTTTCTGCATTCTGCACAAAGTAAAATAGAAATATATAATGCATTATAAGCAACTGCTATGTGACCTCTGACCAGCAGGGGTAGGGAGCACATCATTCTCTTTACTCAGATGCACAGTTTTTAAACTGCTTATTGTTATTTGTTTTAAAAGTTACATAATAATTCTTTTTATTTCTGTTCATGTTCATTTGCATTTCTTTTATTATTTATTGTTTTTATATTGTGCACTATTTAGTAATTAAAGGCTGAACTGATAATAAAGTAGACATTCATTTTCATTCAGAGATATTAAAATTACTGGGACCTTGAGGCCATTACCAGAGGAGTGATGGTGGTTGGTCTTAGGATAGGCCTCCTGCAGTGGTTTCCAACCTGGGGGTTGAGACCCCACTAGGTGTCGCCAAAGCTTCATGCGAGGCCTTGATTTTAAAGTGTGTATGTCAGCATTTTGTTTATTTCTGTGAAGAAAACTTCATGATTGTTTCTGTATAATTGTTATTTTTGAAGTTTAGATTATTATTTAAGATCTAAACTCATTATTAATTAGGTCTTTCACAAAAGTTATATTCACAGAGGTTTAACTCTCTGATTAACGGCTTCATCCTGCATTAGAAAGGTACACAGTTCAAACAACCAAAGAACTCACAGAACAATAGCCAAGCATCAAGTAGTGCCTACAATGGGCACGTGAGCGCCAGAACTGGACCACACAGCAATGGAAGAAGGTGGCCTGGTCTGATGAATCTCATTTTCTTTTATATCTTGTGGATGGCCAGGTGAGTGGGATAGATGGTGAGAAGCTGTGAGGATGAAATCTATTGATTTGAATAGGTTTAATTGTGCATTATCTCTTCATAAATCAAACTGTTTCAGTTCAATGATTTTGTGTTGTGTGTGTGTGTGTGTGTGTGTGTGTGTGTGTGTGTGTGTGTGTGTGTGTGTGTGTGTCCTCAGTGAAGTGTATCAGTCTCTGCAGTAGCTTCCAGCTGCAGCAGTCAGTTCAGTTTCTGTTCAGTCTGACTGAGGGAGGTTTTGTACGACGCTTTTTCACTGTGTGAACACATACTGACTGTTGATAACATGAAAACTCTGACAGTAGTAAACTGCTGCATCTTCAGTCTGGACTCCACTGATGGTCAGAGTGAAGTCAGAGTTTGATCCACTGCCTGTAAAACGACCTGGAATCCCTGATGCTCGACTGCTAGTTGTATGAATGAGGAGTTTAGGAGTTTCTCCATCTCTCTGTTGGTACCAGTGTAAATAGCTCCCACCATAAACATCCTGACTGGTCCTACATGTGATGGTGACGGAGCGTCCCAGAGCAGAGCTCACTGCTCCAGACTGAGTCACTGTGACCTGGCCTCTGGACTCTGAGGATACAGAGACAAAAACATAAAGCAGCGTCATGGTTTTGTGGGCTTCATTTCAGAGGGACGGATGTTCATAGAGGAGAGGAGTTTGATTCTCTGGACTTTACCTGTGAAGCAGCAGCAGAGGAGAGTCCAGATGAGGACGGAGATCAAAGTCATGTTTTTGATGAGGAGGATTTCTGTGTCTTCTGTTGTCATGAAGGACAGCTGTCAGTCATCCAGTGTTCAACTCTCAGGACTATAAACTCTCCCAGAGCACTGGAGCATGGTGCTGCTGATGCAAAGTGGCTCTCTATGGAAATGCTCTGACTGACTCCAACAGGGACTTGGATTCCTCTCATGATGCTGTTTATCAATGGATCAATCACTTTATCAGAGTATTGATTAGGAATGTGTCAGTGCTCATTTGTATGAGGCTTTGCTTTCAGTTTGATGGACACATTTTCTTCCAGAATATTTTGTGAATTCCCCCTAATTCGCTACCACACAGATCAACATCACTGTGGGACACATTTAAACAAATATTTTATTTTTATTTTATATTCATCATAATCTACAATAAACATGTGTTTATGATAACTATTTATCAGCATTTATTAGAGTGTGTTTCTATAGCAATATCTTATTTTCATGTTTTACTGAAAGAGAAATAATATTGGTTGTAGATTGACATTTCACAAAAACATAGTTAAATACACATTCATACTTATTATTAATTTATTAATTTATTTTAAATACTAAACTGGGTAATCTGGGAATGTGTTTGCTGAGTTTGTTTGTGTCAAAGTCAGAGAGCCGTGTCTTTCTACAGTGAGAGGTTTTTGTACGGCAGCTCAATGAGTTTGTATCACTGTGGTACACGTTCGGTGGAGGAACCAGACTGGAAGTTAACTGTAAGTACATTTGACTCCTTTAACAACAAATAATTTGTATGTATTCTGTTTTAATCTCATAGCTGTCGACCTTCATGGAATATTTTGCCTAATATTTGAAATCTAATGTGTTTCTAACAATTCATAAAGGCTTCAGAGTGTCATTAAGCAGACTACAATCCACTCCAATTGATAATGTTTTGCATTAAAGCTTTAATTATCTACATTCTTATCAGTTAATTGTAGAAAACTACTCAGCAATACTCTGTAAGGAGAGAAAGTCTTTAAGTTTAAGTTTTATTATTTTGGATCAAGAACTTTTTTTGTTCAGTGTTTAATGTGTATGGGTAATACTCCCAGAGTAACCATATGAAAGCCATTCCATATATTTTATTATGAGAATGTGATGAGTTTGAAGTAGTTCAGTAGTTAACTAAGTTAAATTGAATGTTTCTGACTGTTCAATGATGATTCCTGCTTACATGAAGAGAACAAACAAAAATCATCATTTATCAGGTTTTAAAATATCAATATTTAAAACATTAACTGTCTCACAATCTTTGACTTTTTACTTTATTATTTAAAAATTATACACTGGACTAAAAGTGCGCCAGTTTTAACTTTTTAACTTTAGTACTGAAACCTGTCTGTTGTCATGGTTCAGCAGTGGCGCCTGTCTGTTGCCATGGTTACTGAGCTCAGAGAGGGAACTGAAACCTTTATGACCAGTTTCATTCAGTCTGAAGAAGACCATCAGAACTAGAAGCCTCCTCTGCTGCAACCAACAGGATGGAGTTCAGTTTACCTCATATAAACTTTATTAATCTCTCTCTCTGCAGTGGGTCGAGTCGTCCCCACCCTGACGTTGCTGCCCCCTCCAGTGAGGAGCTGCAGCAGGGGAAGGCCACGCTCATGTGTCTGGCCAACAAGGGCTTCCCCTCAGACTGGAGTCTGTCCTGGAAGGTGGACGGCAGCAGAAGCAGCAGCAGCAGCAGCTGGGAGGAGAGCAGGAGCCCCGGGGGTGCTGAAGGACGGCCACTACAGCTGGAGCAGCACCCTGAGGCTCTCTGCAGACCACTGGAGGAAGGTGGGCTCTTTGACCTGTGAGGCCACCCAGGGCTCCCAGACTCCGCTCTCAGAGACACTGAGGAGAGACCAGTGTTCCCAGTTCTGACCTGACTCACTGGGACTCTGATACTGGTTTTACTCTGCTACTGCTCTCTGCCTTTTTCTTTTTCTCATGACATATTTGAACAATAATGTGTTTTCAGCTCAATAATATTCCTATGAGACAGTACAACTTCACCAAAGGACTCGACATGAAAAGTCAGCAGAATTAACACATTGTCATCTTTCACTGCTTGCTGTAATACTGATGTTCCATTAAAGAATAAAAATATATTCATCAGATCAAATTTGTCAGTTTATCATTAAATACTGTATATTCATATTTGTATATATTGCTGTGTAAAACAGTGGATCCTTTTATTCCAAACACACTGAGTTGTCTCAGGGTCAGATAGCTGGATTTTAACATATCAGGTGATGATGTTAGAAATATTTCTCAGTGTCCTACTCTGTACTGAACTGTGCTGTGTCACATAATTTTTTGATGATTTAATCAACAAGAAGAGACTCACAATGTTTTAGATTCATAAACAGTGTTGATAATGATACATCATTTATGAAACCAATTCATTTTATTCTGTTGAGATCTCAAATTATTTCAACAAAAATTACTTTTTTTTTCAAAGCAAATGTAAAAAATATAAATATAAATATTGTCATTCCTAAACATTTGTAATTATTTTATAGATTCACTGAGTATATGTTTTTATGTTGCTCAGACCATACAGCTGTCATCTGATTGTCAGCAATCTTCTTTTTTTTCATCAGGAATGGCACAAAAAATATGAAAAATATTTTCTTGTTGAAAGTTAAACAATGTATGTTAATCCATCATGTAGTGCTTTATTGTCTGTGCAGCTGTTGATTGAGATCAGTTCCTCTCCAGCTGAGGGAGGTTTTTGTATGACCCTTTTGCACTGTGTGGATATTATTCTGTTAAATTATATTGAGCTCTGTATATAGTCTGTATTACCAAGGTGCATTTTGCATGTTCTTATTTGATACCATACATACAATTATTGGTGTGAAATGAATAGGATCAGAATATTCCTAAACATGTCTTCCAAAGGATAATACAATATTTTCTCCCTCATTGAAGTTTTCTGTTTGTTAAATCTGTTTCAGGGGACGGGTGGCCTTTCCCACATCCAATTTGTAAGAGAGGAGTTTCAACAAATAAACAACATTGTTGTTTATTCTTTCAGTTAGATTATAACATTCATTATGTTGCATTGCTCTGTTACTTCTAGATCTTTCTATCTTCATCCTTATCTTTATTCATATTATATATTCCTTGTTTGTGTAAAAACGTACTTGGCAATAAACCCGATTCTGATTCATATTCTGATTCTACTTACTCTCCTGTCATTCCAGATCCAGCCACTCTCTCCTGTCCTGCAGTAACTCTGCAGGACTCTGCAGGACAGATCCTGCACCATCAGATCCTCCCTGCCCACTCACTCACCTTTCCAAATAGACCCTTTTCACAGCAGACATTTTGACTGATCAAAGCAGGTAAATCACAGGTGTAATAATAACATTAATACTGGCCCAATTTCATTCAGTGTCCCAGTAAGGCCTTTCAATGAGTGAGCATGGACAGAACCAGAGCTCTGGGACTGGCTCACCTAAATGTAATGATTCATTAATCATTAATGTAATTAAATACACCTGTGCTTTTCCTGCTTTGGCAAGTCAAAATGTCTGCCATGAAAAGTGTCTATTCCCTTTATCAGTTCAGTAGCATGTGTGTGTGTGTGTGTGTGTGTGTGTGTGTGTGTGTGTGTGTGTGTCCTCAGTGAAGTGTATCAGTCTCTGCAGTAGCTTCCAGCTGCAGCAGTCAGTTCAGTTTCTGTTCAGTCTGACTGAGGGAGGTTTTTGTACGACGCTTTTTCACTGTGTGAACAACCACTGACTGTTGATGTAATGACCACCCATACAGTAGTAAACTGCTGCATCTTCAGTCTGGACTCCACTGATGGTCAGAGTGAAGTCAGAGTTTGATCCACTGCCTGTAAAACGACCTGGAGTCCCTGATGCTCGAGTGCTAGTATAGTAAATGAGCAGTTTAGGAGTTTCTCCATCTCTCTGTTGGTACCAGGATAAATAGTAAGAACTATAGATGTTCTGACTGGTCCTACATGTGATGGTGACGGAGCCTCCCAGAACAGAGCTCACTGCTCCAGACTGAGTCACTGTGACCTGGCCTCTGGACTCTGAGGATACAGAGACAAAAACATAAAGCAGCGTCATGGTTTTGTGGGCTTCATTTCAGAGGGACGGATGTTCATAGAGGAGAGGAGTATGATTCTCTGGACTTTACCTATGAAGCAGCAGCAGAGGAGAGTCCAGATGAGGACGGAGATCAAAGTCATGTTTTTGATGAGGAGGATTTCTGTGTCTTCTGTTGTCATGAAGGACAGCTGTCAGTCATCCAGTGTTCAACTCTCAGGACTATAAACTCTCCCAGAGCACTGGAGCATGGTGCTGCTGATGCAAAGTGGCTCTCTATGGAAATGCTCTGACTGACTCCAACAGGGACTTGGATTCCTCTCATGATGCTGTTTATCAATGAATCAATCACTTTATCAGAGTATTGATTAGGAATGTGTCAGTGCTCATTTGTATGAGGCTTTGCTTTCAGTTTGATGGACACATTTTCTTCCAGAATATTTAGTGAATTCCCCCTAATTCACTACCACACAGATCAACATCACTGTGGGACACATTTAAACAAAATGATTCAGTTCAATTCATATGTATTTATTTTATATTAATCATGATCTAAATTTGTTTTCATACATTTGTCAGGATTGACTAGAGAGTTTTTCTTTAGAAATATCTTATTTTAATGTTTTAATGAAAGAAAAAGTAAGAAGGCATATTTCACAAAATACATATATATATTCCTTGTTTATGTTTTAGAAACTTTAACCAATTATTACAGGAACTAGGTAATCTGGGAATGTGTTTTCTGAGTTTGTTTGTGTCAAAGTCAGAGAGCCGTGTCTCTCTACAGTGAGAGGTTTTTGTACGATGGCTCAATGAGTTTGTATCACTGTGGTTCACGTTCGGTGGAGGAACCAGACTGGATGTTGGAAGTAAGTAAAATTATTAAAACTTTTATAATTTCAGGACATACTTGTCCTTTTTTGAAGATTTCAGGAAGAATTCTCAATTTTTCATATTAATGTAAATCTTCTGCACAAATACTTTTCACTCAGAGACAAACTGCATCAGGAATATAAATTCAAAACCTCATTGAAGTTAATTTAAAATATCAAGACAGAATATGAATCAGCATTTCCAACTTTAATGGTAAAAGTTTCATCTTGAGGGTTTGTAGGTTTAGTTCAGTGTGTTAAAGTCAGAGAGCCGTGTCTCTCTAAAGTGAAAGGTTTTTGTACAGCGGCTCAATGAGTTTGTATCACTGTGGTTGACTTTTGGTGGAGGAACCAGACTGGATGTTGGAAGTAAGTTTCTGTACAAATACTAAATACAATATTGTAAAGTAAATTATTTTTTAGATATTTGAAGCAGACAGATATATCTTGTTTTAATTTGAACACTTGAAGTATTCATATTTGTACTTGTCCTCCTTCATCATGGAGGCTAACTCTTTGTTCTTTACACATTCCTGTCAAACTAAAATTCAACAACTTGAAGTGTAGAAAAGATAAAACTGCAAACCTTGTTGTACAAATGTTGCATTTTTAAGATTCATAGTCTCTTCATAGTGTTATATGTTGTTTTAAAGTTACAGTTTGGTAATGATGATTGAAATCCACATGAAGAACATTTGATTGTAGTCAGTTCATTTTTTGATATGCATGAGAGGCTTCTTAAAGGGAAGTGAAACAATGTGTGAGTGAGTGACTGGTGGAGCAGAAAAACCATCTGACAGAAACTCCTTAAAGGAGAAAATCAACTCTCACACAGTAAAGGTGTCCAAGTGTCTGCTGCTTGATTGACAGCTGTGTGGTCCCTGTCCTCTAAGCTGATTGGTGTCTCCTAGGTGATGTCCGTCCCACCCTGACGGTGCTGCCCCCTCCAGTAAGGAGCTGCAGCAGGGGAAGGCCACGCTCATGTGTCTGGCCAACAAGGGCTTCCCCTCAGACTGGAGTCTGTCCTGGAAGGTGGACGGCAGCAGCAGCAGCAGCAGCAGCTGGGAGCAGAGCAGGAGCCCCGGGGTGCTGAAGGACGGCCACTACAGCTGGAGCAGCACCCTGAGGCTCTCTGCAGACCACTGGAGGAAGGTGGGCTCTGTGACCTGTGAGGCCACCCAGGGCTCCCAGACTCCGCTCTCAGAGACACTGAGGAGAGACCAGTGTTCCCAGTTCTGACCTGACTCACTGGGACTCTGATACTGGTTTTACTCTGCTACTGCTCTCTTTCTTTTTCTTTTTCTCATTACATATTTGAACAATAATGTGTTTTCAGCTCAATAATATTCCTATGAGACAGTACAACTTCACCAAAGGACTCGACATGAAAAGTCAGCAGAATTAACACATTGTCATCTTTCACTGCTTGCTGTAATACTGATGTTCCATTAAAGAATAAAAATATATTCATCAGATCAAATTTGTCCGTTTATCATTAAATACTGTATATTCATATTTGTATATATTGCTGTGTAAAACAGTGGATCCTTTTATTCCAAACACACTGAGTTGTCTCAGGGTCAGATAGCTGGATTTTAACATATCAGGTGATGATGTTAGAAATATTGCTCAGTGTCCTACTCTGTACTGAACTGTGCTGTATCATTTTTTTGATGATTTAATCAACAGGAGGAGATTCAAATTGTTTTGAGATTCATAAACTTTGTTAACAATAAAATTCAATTTATAAAAACAGTTCATTTTATTCTCTGTAGAGCAGAAATTATTTCATAATTTTCTGCTATGAGTTTGACAAAAGTAACTTTGTTTTCTTCAAAGCAAATGTGGAAAATATAAATATAAATGTTGTCATTCCTAAACATTTGTAAGTTTTTTTTATCGAATCACTGAGTATATGTTTTTATGTTACAGCGACAATAATGTTTAAGAGCTAAAATGATGCAGCTGTCATGCTGACTTTCAATAACAAAAAATATTTAACATAAATATGAAAAATATATTCTTGCTGAAAGTGTTATTGCGGTGTTAGTTAAACAATTTATGTTAATCCATCATGTAGTGTTTTAATGTCTGTGCAGCTGTTGATTGAGATCAGTTCCTCTCCAGCTGAGGGAGGTTTTTGTACGACGTTGTATCACTGTGTGAACACATCCTGACTGCTGATTTCATGATAACTCTGACAGTAGTAAACTGCTGCATCTTCAGTCTGGACTCCACTGATGGTCAGAGTGAAGTCAGAGTTTGATCCACTGCCTGTAAAACCACCTGGAATCCCTGATGCTCGAGTGCTAGCAGCATAAATGAGCAGTTTAGGAGTTTCTCCATCTCTCTGTTGGTACCAAGCTAACTCATCCCCACCATAAACCGTCTGCCCCCGTCGCCAAGTGCTTGCTCATGGTGGTACTGTTGGGTCTCTGTAAATGTTGTAATGTTATAAGGAGTTCGGTCTAGACCTTCTCTATTTGAGAGTGTCCTGAGATAACTTCTGTTATGAATTGGCGCTATACAAATTGAATTGATTAATCATATATTTGCATATCAGGTGGTTGCTGGGTTTAGACTATCTATATCTTTGCTATGGGAAATGTTCCTGCATAATACTTTGCCAAGTAGTATATTCCCTCATGGCTTGAGGTGCTCATCATGAATAGCCACACGGCAAAACCCACACATAGCAGTCCACTAGATAGTGTATTCCACTGGGGCCAAGATGCTTCAGGAGATTGATTCACTGATGGCGTCAGACTCCTTTTTGGGGGGTTAAGGTATTTGTGCATCACTCCCCAATATCTCTATGTGAACATATCCGCGGGGAGTGATGAGGTCGGAGCCTAGACACCAGAATCTAAATATGCTATACTGCTTAATAAACATTCCAAACGTGAGTTGGCTGAATGAAATAAATAAAAAAACGGGTGAAAAATGAGTATACAGCCTGTTTCATCAGGTTTCCCACTGGACACTTTTTTGTGTGTTTGTGAGAAAGATGTGAAACAACATTGTTCACACACATTAAAAAATACTTTTTCCATCAGAGTCAGTTTTAGAAAACTTCCTGAGCTCAAGCAGACTCAGACGTGTGGGGGAACGTATTTTAATTTGGGTGGGGCTGAACTGGACACGTGTATGTGCACAACAACTTATGTGGATGTTCATATTAATGTTAAGAAAAACAACTAACATATGTTGGGAACTCTTTCTAGTTAAATCTAGACAGCTAAATCTCTCTCAAACATGTGATTGAGGATATTTAACCTCATCTGCTGAAGACTTGGTCAAAACTGCAAAACTGGAATGAAAAGAAATCTAAAATATACAGGCTGAACATGCATGGGCTGACTACCAAACTGCTCTCTCTCTCTCTCTCTCTCTCTCTCTCTCTCTCTCTCTCCTGGATGTATTTTTGAGTCTTCAGATAGTTCAAAACAAAACATCAACTCGAGTCTGACCTGTGGTCTCTCTCTCCCCCTGTTCTGTCTATATTGAGCTGTCTAATTTATGAAAAAGGCATAAAGCCCCAAAATTATATTAAAAAGAGAAATGATGGTAGGTTTTATGTCTCTGAAAAAATATAAAAAGGTCACAACATTTAACATGTTTAACAGTTAAATCAATTTCTGCTCAAGCTCCATTCAGTCTCTGTTCTGGAGCTTTTGATCAAATCCCATGGTCTTCCTCAGCAGATGGAGTTCACCCAGTTGTCATAGAATATTTTAACTTTGATGTCAACATGGACAAGAAGTCCTGAAAATGCTCAGAGGAATGGAAATTTTAACAACTACAATTCAATGACAACTGGGAGACTCCATCTGCTGAAGAAGATCATGTGATATGATTGAAAGCTCCACAACAGTTAGTGGATGGATGTTGTACAGAGATTGTCTGGGTATTTCCAACGTCAACCAATAACTTTCAGTCTCAATGTCTTTGTGTGGTATTTTAGTTGCATATGAAAGAAAATGTGTTTTTTTATGTTGATATATTTATGTCACGTAGGTCACTTTTGTCTTGTTATGTCTCCAGTTAATCTTTATTTTATTTATTTATTTTAATACTTTATTAACTTTGAGGAATGTACAGGTTTCGTTTGGTCCATCTTTGATTATGAATGTTTCTGATGTTAGTCTTTATATTCTTTGTTAATAGGATGTAGTTGAAATAGCTGTGATCCAGAATAAAGCAGAGGTCAAAGGTCATGACCAAGACAGCGTGTGTGTGTGTGTGTGTGTGTGTGTGTGTGTGTGTGTGTGTGTGTGTGTGTGTGTGTGTGTGTGTGTGTGTCCTCAGTGAAGTGTATCAGTCTCTGCAGTAGCTTCCAGCTGCAGCAGTCAGTTCAGTTTCTGTTCAGTCTGACTGAGGGAGGTTTTTGTACGACGCTTTTTCACTGTGTGAACACATCTTGACTGTTGATATAGTGAAAACTCTGACAGTAGTAAACTGCTGCATCTTCAGTCTGGACTCCACTGATGGTCAGAGTGAAGTCAGAGTTTGATCCACTGCCTGTAAAACGACCTGGAATCCCTGATGCTCGAGTGCTAGCAAAGTAAATGAGCAATTTAGGAGTTTCTCCATCTCTCTGTTGGTACCAGGCTAAAAGGTGGTTGTTGCTCCAAACATGAACATTCTGACTGGTTCTACATGTGATGGTGACGGAGCGTCCCAGAGCAGAGCTCACTGCTCCAGACTGAGTCACTGTGTACTGGCCTCTGGACTCTGAGGATACAGAGACAAAAACATAAAGCAGCGTCATGGTTTTGTGGGCTTCATTTCAGAGGGACGGATGTTCATAGAGGAGAGGAGTTTGATTCTCTGGACTTTACCTGTGAAGCAGCAGCAGAGGAGAGTCCAGATGAGGACGGAGATCAAAGTCATGTTTTTGATGAGGAGGATTTCTGTGTCTTCTGTTGTCATGAAGGACAGCTGTCAGTCATCCAGTGTTCAACTCTCAGGACTATAAACTCTCCCAGAGCACTGGAGCATGGTGCTGCTGATGCAAAGTGGCTCTCTATGGAAATGCTCTGACTGACTCCAATAGGGACTTGGATTCCTCTCATGATGCTGTTTATCAATGGATCAATCACTTTATCAGAGTATTGATTAGGAATGTGTCAGTGCTCATTTGTATGAGGCTTTGCTTTCAGTTTGATGGACACATTTTCTTCCAGAATATTTAGTGAATTCCCCCTAATTCACTACCACACATTACACACTGTGGGACGCAAAAATATATGTTATATTTTATTTATTTTATATTCATCATTAAAAAAATTTGTTTATGATCAGTTTATGAGTTTTTCATTAGAAATATTTAAATGTAACATAAATTAAAAGTTATTTTCACAAACAAGATTAAATATATATTTATAATTAATTTTTTAGACACTTTATCCAGTTATAAGATAAACTGGGTAAACTGGGAATGTGTTTGCTAAGTTTGCTTGTGTCAAAGTCAGAGAGCCGTGTCTCTCTACAGTGAGAGGTTTTTGTACGGCGGCTCAATGAGTTTGTATCACTGTGGTTGACTTTTGGTGGAGGAACCAGACTGGAATTTGGAAGTAAGTCAAACTTTTAAAACAATATTTTTCTCCATAGCAATTTTTCTGTTTATTTCCTTTATATCCAGCACTTTTTGCAAAATGGTTTCCTTTCCATTTTCGTGCATAATTTTTTAGAAAAACTTTGTACAAAAAGATACCTTTTACAGAAATCCAAATCCAAAAATAAATTATTAAACCAGAATATAAACAATAATTTTCACCTTTAATGGTGGAGTTGCATCTTATAGGTTTAGTTCAGTGTGTCAAAGTCAGAGAGCCGTGTCTCTCTACAGTGAGAGGTTTTTGTACAGCGGCTCATTGAGTTTGTATCACTGTGGTACACGTTCGGTGGAGGAACCAGACTGGAATTTGGAAGTAAGTTTCTGCATTGATATTAAATGTGAGAACATTGCAAAGTAATGTTTTATATTCAGTATTGGTTGCTTGAGGCTGATAAATATATCTTGTTTTAATTTTAATACAGATTTCTGTATCCTCCTTTTTGACGGAGGCTAACTCAGAGCAGCTTTTCTAAACATTTCTTTACACATTCCTGACAAACTGAAATTCAAACAGCCCAAAATGTAGAAAAGATAAAACTGCAAACCATTTAATTAATGTCTTTAAAGATGCGCTTTTATTTTTCCACATCAGTAATAGCTGTTTTTGAATCAGTCGAGATTGAGTTATTGAAATAAAATTGTACAGAGTGAAGATAAAGCTTGGTATTTCAAAATCTTCGAAATCTCTTCATTGTGTCACAGATTGCTTCAAGTTTAAAATCTGTTCAAAAGTTTGATGATGATGAAATCAACATAAAGAACATTTGATTGTAGTCAGTCAATTTTCTGTGTTTGTTCATGTTTCCACTAAATACTTTAAAGTAATGTATAGTTCAGGTTTTGGATGATTTTGATGATACAGTTTTTGATATTTTATTTCCAGTGTAGTTTGATATATTTCAGCTCATTCTGTATGATGATTGTCTCTGTGCTGATATGCATGAGAGGCTTCTTAAAGGGAAGTGAAACAATGTGTGAGTGAGTGACTGGTGGAGCAGAAAAACCATCTGACAGAAACTCCTTAAAGGAGAAAATCAACTCTCACACAGTAAAGGTGTCCAAGTGTCTGCTGCTTGATTGACAGCTGTGTGGTCCCTGTCCTCTAAGCTGATTGGTGTCTCCTAGGTGATGTCCGTCCCACCCTGACGGTGCTGCCCCCCTCCAGTGAGGAGCTGCAGCAGGGGAAGGCCACGCTCATGTGTCTGGCCAACAAGGGCTTCCCCTCAGACTGGAGTCTGTCCTGGAAGGTGGACGGCAGCAGCAGCAGCAGCAGCTGGGAGGAGAGCAGGAGCCCGGGGTGCTGAAGGACGGCCACTACAGCTGGAGCAGCACCCTGAGGCTCTCTGCAGACCACTGGAGGAAGGTGGGCTCTGTGACCTGTGAGGCCACCCAGGGCTCCCAGACTCCGCTCTCAGAGACACTGAGGAGAGACCAGTGTTCCCAGTTCTGACCTGACTCACTGGGACTCTGATACTGGTTTTACTCTGCTACTGCTCTCTGGCCTTTTCTTTTTCTCATTACATATTTGAACAATAATGTGTTTTCAGCTCAATAATATTCCTATGAGACAGTACAACTTCACCAAAGGACTCGACATGAAAAGTCAGCAGAATTAACACATTGTCATCTTTCACTGCTTGCTGTAATACTGATGTTCCATTAAAGAATAAAAAATATATTAATCCAATCAAATTTGTCAGTGTATCATTAAATACTGTATATTAATATTTGTATATATTGCTGTGAAAAACAGTGGATCCTTTTATTCCAAACACACTGAGTTGTCTCAGGGTCAGATAGTTGGATTTTAACATATCAGGTGATGATGTTAGAAATATTGCTCAGTGTCCTACTCTGTACTGAACTGTGCTGTATCACATCATTTTTTTGATGATTTAATTAACAAAAGGAGATTCAAATTGTTTTGAGATTCATAAACTTTGTTAACAATAAAAGTCAATTTATAAAAACAGTTCATTTTATTCCCTGTAGAGCAGAAATTATTTCATAATTTTCTGCTATGAGTTTGACAAAAGTAACTTTGTTTTTTTCAAAGCAAATGTGGAAATATGTTGATATATTTATATCACGTAGGTCACTGTTGTCTTGTTATGTCTCCAGTTAATCTTTATTTTATTGATTTATTTTAATACTTTATTATTTGAAATTTGAGGGATGTACAGGTTTCGTTTGGTCCATCTTTGAGTATGAATGTACTGATGTTAGTCTTTATATTGTTTGTTAATTGGATATAGTTGAAATAGCTGTGATCCAGAATTTGGTACAGGTCAAAGGTCAAGACCAAGACAGCTCTCATTAACTCTCTCATTGGCTTCTCTTGATAATTTTACAAACCAGATACATTTCTCTCTGAACTTGTTTTAATAAATGTTGACTGGTTGTGTGTGTGTGTGTGTGTGTGTGTGTGTGTGTGTGTGTGTGTGTGTGTGTCCTCAGTGAAGTGTATCAGTCTCTGCAGTAGCTTCCAGCTGCAGCAGTCAGTTCAGTTTCTGTTCAGTCTGACTGAGGGAGGTTTTTGTACGACGCTTTTTCACTGTGTGAACAACCACTGACTGTTGATGTAATGAACACTCTAACAGTAGTAAACTGCTGCATCTTCAGTCTGGACTCCACTGATGGTCAGAGTGAAGTCAGAGTTTGATCCACTGCCTGTAAAACGACCTGGAATCCCTGATGCTCGAGTGCTAGTATAGTAAATGAGCAGTTTAGGAGTTTCTCCATCTCTCTGTTGGTACCAGGCTAAACTGTTAGAATTATAGATGTTCTGACTGGTCCTACATGTGATGGTGACGGAGCGTCCCAGAGCAGAGCTCACTGCTCCAGACTGAGTCACTGTGACCTGGCCTCTGGACTCTGAGGATACAGAGACAAAAACATAAAGCAGCGTCATGGTTTTGTGGGCTTCATTTCAGAGGGACAGATGTTCATAGAGGAGAGGAGTTTGATTCTCTGGACTTTACCTGTGAAGCAGCAGCAGAGGAGAGTCCAGATGAGGACGGAGATCAAAGTCATTTTTTTGATGAGGAGGATTTCTGTGTCTTCTGTTGTCATGAAGGACAGCTGTCAGTCATCCAGTGTTCAACTCTCAGGACTATAAACTCTCCCAGAGCACTGGAGCATGGTGCTGCTGATGCAAAGTGGCTCTCTATGGAAATGCTCTGACTGACTCCAACAGGGACTTGGATTCCTCTCATGATGCTGTTTATCAATGGATCAATCACTTTAATGGATTGCTGATTCAGAAATACACAACAACTAGTTCATATAATTTTGGTTCTATTCTAATGCATATATTTTCTTTACATTTCAAACTTATTTAGAAACATGTATTTTATATAGGAGACAGTCCATCACCACCAGCACTGTGCAGCAGTGGTCGGTGGAGGCAGAGGAGGCCTTGATGGACTGTTACAGGGGGGTGAGGAGCATTACTGACATGAAAAGGTCAGTAGGTTCAGTAGAGGGGACAAAGGGATGTGCCAACGAGTTAAACCTGTATTTCAACATGTTTGATTCACAAATGCCCCCCACCTCCTCAGGTACCCTCATTCACACCTTGGCTACCCCACCCTCCTCCACAGCCCGTCTCTCCCTTCTTTACCCAGACGACAGCCCTTTCCCCCCTTAACCCCCCTCCACTTCTTCCCTCCCCCGACCCCTTTCCATATGTCCACCCCACCATTTTACTTGCATATTGCATATAGTGTATATGCTTTTCATTTATAGTCTATATATATAATATAGATCTATATATAATATATCTATATACATATAATATATAATATGCGTTCCTTATTGTACTTCTTTACTCTTTGCACTACATTGGCCTATGCTGCTGTATCTCATTTTAATTTCTTTTACAGGGGATCAATAAATAATATTATATATATATATATATAATAAGTACATCTTGGAAGTTTCTGGTTATTGATATTTTTGTTGTCACATGACAAGGTTTTACAAACAGAATAATTTTGTTGAGTTTGTTTGTGTCAAAGTCAGAGAGCCGTGTCTCTCTACAGTGAGAGGTTTTTGTACGGCGGCTCAATGAGTTTGTATCACTGTGGTACACGTTCGGTGGAGGAACCAGACTGGATGTTGGAAGTAAGTCAAATCTTTAATTTTTTTATCATTTCAGGACATATTTGTCTTTTTATATATATTTCAGGAAGAATTCTTGATTTTTCATATTAATGCATATCTTCTGCAGAAATACTTTACACTCAGAGACAAACTTTGCATCAGGAATATAAATTCAAAACCTCATTGAAGTGAATTTAAAATATCAAGACAGAATATGAATCATTATTTCCAACTTTAATGGTAAAGCTTCATCTTGAGGGTTTGTAGGTTTAGTTCAGTGTGTCAAAGTGAGAGAGCCGTGTCACTCTACAGTGAGAGGTTTTTGTACGGCGGCTCAATGAGTTTGTATCACTGTGGTGGACTTTTGGTGGAGGAACCAGACTGGATGTTGGAAGTAAGTTTCTGCATTGATATTAAATATTAGAACATTGTAAAGTAATGTTTTATATTCAGTATTGGTTGCTTGAGGCTGATAAATATATCTTGTTTTAATTTTAATACAGATTTCTGTATCCTCCTTTTGACGGAGGCTAACTCAGAGCAGCTTTTCTAAACATTTCTTTACACATTCCTGACAAACTGAAATTCAAACAGCGCAAAGTGTAGGAAAAAAAAATTTGCTAACCGTTTTATAAATGTCTTCACACATGCGCGTTTATTTGTCCACATTCGTAATAGCTGTTTTTGAATGACTTGAGATTAAGCTATTAAAATAAAATTGTACAGAGTGAAGATGAAGCTTGGTATTCGAAAACCTTCGAAATCTCTTCATTGTGTCACAGATTGCTTCAAGTTTAAAATCTGTTGAAACGTTTGGTAATGATGATTGAAATCCACATGAAGAACATTTGATTGTAGTCAGTTCATTTTCTGTGTTTGTTCATGTTTCCACTAAATACTTTAAAGTAATGTATAGTTCAGGTTTTGGATGATTTTGATGATACAGTTTTTGATATTTTATTTCCAGTGTAGTTTGATATATTTCAGCTCATTCTGTATGATGATTCTCTCTGTGCTGATATGCATGAGAGGCTTCTTAAAGGGAAGTGAAACAATGTGTGAGTGAGTGACTGGTGGAGCAGAAAAACCATCTGACAGAAACTCCTTAAAGGAGAAAATCAACTCTCACACAGTAAAGGTGTCCAAGTGTCTGCTGCTTGATTGACAGCTGTGTGGTCCCTGTCCTCTAAGCTGATTGGTGTCTCCTAGGTGATGTCCGTCCCACCCTGACGGTGCTGCCCCCCTCCAGTGAGGAGCTGCAGCAGGGGAAGGCCACGCTCATGTGTCTGGCCAACAAGGGCTTCCCCTCAGACTGGAGTCTGTCCTGGAAGGTGGACGGCAGCAGCAGCAGCATCAGCTGGGAGGAGAGCAGGAGCCCCGGGGTGCTGAAGGACGGCCACTACAGCTGGAGCAGCACCCTGAGGCTCTCTGCAGACCACTGGGGGAAGGTGGGCTCTGTGACCTGTGAGGCTACCCAGGGCTCCCAGACTCCGCTCTCAGAGACACTGAGGAGAGACCAGTGTTCCCAGTTCTGACCTGACTCACTGGGACTCTGACACTGGTTTTACTCTGCTCTCAGTCTGCACTCTGCAACTCTGTCTCTCTCTGTCTTTTCCTCACTCACTCTATAAATACGTGTGTCATCGATGATGTTTTTCTGTTTGTAATTTCAATTATTTCATCACAATAAAGACCAGCTCATCGAATCAGTCGTTTCATTTTTGTTATTGTAAAATTAACAGACGTTACTGTCATTGTAGTTCCATTTAATCCCAAGTGTTTTATGGATTATTTGTAAAATCAGATGAATAACTAAAAGAAGGGAAGATGATAGTTTTGTAATGTATAATAGGATATTAATGGCATACAAAGTAATTTTTTGTTGGTGTGAATGAACAGTTGTCTGAGATGCTGACAGATTTTCTGACAAACACAGACAGGGTTTAATGTAAGAATGGAAAGAATAGTGAATTAAAAGGATATAAATGTGTAGTCAACATTGAAATTAAATTCATATTGTAATATTTATTTACACGTGTTATCAGTCCATCAGTCAATATAACTTTATTTATCTTTGAGAGGGTAATTTAAGGCAGCAGCTCACTGTTGCTGATGTTATTTCTGATGTGTCTAAATTCAACAAATCAAGTCTGAAATATTGTCATCTCACCACTTCGCTAAACTGTGAAGAGCAGAGCTGTGGTCCTGTCCTGAACCCTGAAGCAGAGACAGCAGAGCAGTATCATCTGAGAATCTGATAAAGTAGCTGCCCTCCTCACAGCTTCTGCAGCTGTCGGTGCTAAAGGTAAAAGGGAGAAGACACAGCCTTCAGGTGAGCCAGTACTGTGGCCACTTACTTAGTGATCTTTTCAGAAATCTTCATAAAAAGTGATATGAGGACAACTGTACTCCTGAACTTGTTTATGATCAGTTATCTCAGGAACTGGAACCACATGAGAGGATTTCTATATTCTGGGGATATGATTTGAGTCGACTGAATTTTATAAAAGTTAAGTTAAATATATTTTCTGTGTGTGTTTGTGTCTGTGTGTCTCTCTCTTGAATTGAATTGAAGTGATATGATTGAAAGCTCTACAACAGTTAGTGGATGGATGTTGTACAGAGATTGTCTGGGTATTTCCAACGTCAACCAATAACTCTCAGTCTCAATGTCTTTGTGTGGTATTTTAGTTGCATATAAAAGAAAATGTCTTTTTTTATGTTGATATATTTATATCACGTAGGTCACTTTTGTCTTGTTATGTCTCCAGTTAATCTTCTGTGTGTGTGTGTGTGTGTGTGTGTGTGTGTGTGTGTGTGTGCGCGTGTGTGTGTGTGTGTGTGTGTGTGTGTGTGTGTGTGTGTCCTCAGTGAAGTGTATCAGTCTCTGCAGTAGCTTCCAGCTGCAGCAGTCAGTTCAGTTTCTGTTCAGTCTGACTGAGGGAGGTTTTTGTACGACGCTTTTTCACTGTGTGAACACATACTGACTGTTGATAACATGAAAACTCTGACAGTAGTAAACTGCTGCATCTTCAGTCTGGACTCCACTGATGGTCAGAGTGAAGTCAGAGTTTGATCCACTGCCTGTAAAACGACCTGGAATCCCTGATGCTCGAGTGCTAGCATCGTAAATGAGCAGTTTAGGAGTTTCTCCATCTCTCTGTTGGTACCAGGATAAATAGTTATTATTGTAAACGTTCTGACTGGTCCTACATGTGATGGTGACGGAGCCTCCTAGAGCAGAGCTCACTGCTCCAGACTGAGTCACTGTGACCTGGCCTCTGGACTCTGAGGATACAGAGACAAAAACATAAAGCAGCGTCATGGTTTTGTGGGCTTCATTTCAGAGGGACGGATGTTCATAGAGGAGAGGAGTTTGATTCTCTGGACTTTACCTGTGAAGCAGCAGCAGAGGAGAGTCCAGATGAGGACGGAGATCAAAGTCATGTTTTTGATGAGGAGGATTTCTGTGTCTTCTGTTGTCATGAAGGACAGCTGTCAGTCATCCAGTGTTCAACTCTCAGGACTATAAACTCTCCCAGAGCACTGGAGCATGGTGCTGCTGATGCAAAGTGGCTCTCTATGGAAATGCTCTGACTGACTCCAACAGGGACTTGGATTCCTCTCATGATGCTGTTTATCAATGGATCAATCACTTTATCAGAGTATTGATTAGGAATGTGTCAGTGCTCATTTGTATGAGGCTTTGGTTTCAGTTTGATGGACACATTTTCTTCCAGAATATTTAGTGAATTCCCCCTAATTCACTACCACACAGATCAACATCACTGTGGGACACATTTAAACAAAATGTTATTTTTCATTTATATTCATTATAATCTACAGTAAACAAATGTTTACGATCATTATTTATTTTTTGTTACGATTTATTGGAGATTTTTTCATTACAAAATTCTCATTTCATTGTTTTAATGTAACATGAATTAATACACCTTATTTCACAAAAAAAGATCGGCTCAATGAGTTTGTATCACTGTGGTTGACTTTTGGTGGAGGAACCAGACTGGAAGTTTCTGCACAAATACTAAATACAATATTGTAAAGTAATGTTTTAAAATGAGTTTTTGGATGTCTGAAGCAGACAGATATTTCTTGTTTTAATTCTAACACTTGAAGTATTCATGTTTGTACTTTTTCTCCTATATCGTGGAGGCTAACTCTTTGTTCTTTACACATTACTGTCAAACTGAAATTTAAACAGCTTTAAGTGTAGAAAAGATATAAATGCAAGTCTGTTTTAGAAATACATATTTTTAAAGATTAATTTAATGTTTTACACAGCAGTTATAACTGTTTTCAAATAAATTAAGATTAGACTTTTCAAGTAAAATTTAATAGATTGAAGATAAGTATTTGAAAATCTTCAAAATCCCTTCATAGTGTTATATATTGTTTTAAAGTTACAGTTTGCTAATGATGATTGAAATCCACATAAAGAACATTTCATTGTAGTCAGTTCATTTTTTGATATGCATGGGAGGCTTCTTAAAGGGAAGTGAAACAATGTGTGAGTGAGTGACTGGTGGAGCAGAAAAAACATCTGACAGAAACTCCTTAAAGGAGAAAATCAACTCTCACACAGTAAAGGTGTCCAAGTGTCTGCTGCTTGATTGACAGCTGTGTGGTCCCTGTCCTCTAAGCTGATTGGTGTCTCCTAGGTGATGTCCGTCCCACCCTGACGGTGCTGCCCCCCTCCAGTGAGGAGCTGCAGCAGGGGAAGGCCACGCTCATGTGTCTGGCCAACAAGGGCTTCCCCTCAGACTGGAGTCTGTCCTGGAAGGTGGACGGCAGCAGCAGCAGCATCAGCAGCTGGGAGGAGAGCAGGAGCCCCGGGGTGCTGAAGGATGGCCACTACAGCTGGAGCAGCACCCTGAGGCTCTCTGCAGACCACTGGAGGAAGGTGGGCTCTGTGACCTGTGAGGCCACCCAGGGCTCCCAGACTCCGCTCTCAGAGACACTGAGGAGAGACCAGTGTTCCTAGTCATAACCTGACTCACTGGGACTCTGATACTGGTTTCACTCTGCTACTGCTGTCAGTCTGCACTCTGCAATACCGTTGCTCTCTCACTCTTTCTCTGTCTCTGTCTCTGTCTCTCTCTCAATGGTTTCAAGATTTCAAAATAATAAAGATTTAATAATTCCTATAAAAAGGAAATTACTAAAACATAGGAGACTAGCACCGTGGTACAACCACCAAACCCGCCAGTTAAAACAAATAGCTAGGAAATCTGAAAGGAAATGGCGCTCTTCCAAATTATCAGAATATCGCTCAATTTGGCAAGATAATCTTAAAACTTATAGAAAGGCCCTCCGTAATGCCAGAGGAGCCTATTACTCAGCACTAATAGAAGAAAATAAGAGTAACCCTAGGTTCCTCTTCAGCACTGTAGCCAGGCTGACAGAGAGTCACAACTCTATTGAGCCACATATCCCCATAAACTTAAGTAGCAACGACTTCCTGAGCTTCTTCTATAATAAAATTATTACTATTAGAGAGAAAATGAATCATCAACTGCCATCAACAGTTATCAGTGGCTCTCCAAGTTCAGGGACTTTTGCTATTGATCTTCATCAGTTAACTTCATTAATTTCTTCATCGAAGCCATCAACCTGTCTATTAGACCCAATCCCAACTAGGCTGCTTAAAGAAGTTGTTTCCTTAATTGGCACTTCTTTACTGGATATGATTAATCTGTCTTTATCATCAGGATATGTACCACAGTCCTTCAAAGTAGCTGTAATTAAACCCCTTCTTAAAAAGCCCACTCTTGACCTAGGGGTTTTAGCCAACTATAGACCGATCTCTAACCTCCCCTTCCTCTCTAAGATTCTGGAGAAAGTAGTCGCCAAAGAGTTGTGTGACTTTCTACATAACAATAGTTTATTTGAGGATTTTCAGTCAGGATTTAGAGTTCATCATAGCACAGAGACAGCTCTGGTTAAAGTTAATAATGACCTTCTGATTGCTTCTGACAATGGACTTGTCTCTGTACTTGTATTATTAGATCTTAGTGCTGCATTTGACACCATTGACCACGATATTCTTTTACAGAGACTTGAGCATCAAATTGGCATTAAAGGAACCGCACTAAGCTGGTTTAAGTCATATTTATCAGATCACTCGCAGTTTGTACATGTTAATGATGAATCTTCAATAAATACGACAGTTAGTCATGGAGTTCCACAAGGTTCTGTACTTGGACCAATATTATTTACTTTATATATGCTCCCTTTAGGCAACATTATTAGGAATCACTATATTAACTTTCACTGTTATGCAGATGATACGCAGTTATATCTATCGATTAAGCCCGATGAAATTAATCAATTATCTAAATGACAAACATGTCTTAAGGACATAAAATCCTGGATGAGCTGCAATTTTCTGATGTTAAACTCAGAAAAAAACGAAATTCTTGTTCTTGGCCCCAAAAACCTTAGAGACTCACTGTCTAAAGATATAGTCACTCTAGATGGCATTAACTTGGCCTCTAGCACCACTGTCAGGAATCTTGGAGTTATCTTTGATCAGGATTTGTCATTTAACTCCCACATAAAGCAGACCTCTAGGACTGCCTTCTTTCATTTACGTAATATTAGAAAAATTAGACACATACTATCACAGACAGATGCAGAAAAACTAATCCATGCATTTGTTACTTCAAGGCTGGATTACTGCAACTCTTTATTATCAGGTTGCCCCAATAAGTCCATTAAAACGCTCCAATTAATTCAGAACGCTGCAGCACGAGTACTGACAGGAACTAGAAAAAGAGATCACATCTCTCCTGTACTAGCTACTCTGCATTGGCTCCCTATAAAATGTAGAATTGAATTTAAAATCCTCCTCCTCACCTATAAAGCTCTTCATGGTCAGGCCCCTTCATATCTTAAAGAGCTCATAGTACCCTATTACCCCACTAGAACACTACGTTCTCTGAATGCTGGGCTACTTGTGGTTCCTATAGTCTCTAAAAAGTAGAACAGGAGCCAGAGCCTTCAGTTACCAAGCTCCTCTCCTGTGGAACCAGCTTCCAGTTGTGGTTCGGGAGGCAGACACCCTCACCACATTCAAGAGTAGGCTTAAGACATTCCTCTTTGATAAAGCTTATAGTTAGGGCTGGATCAGGTGAGTCCTGAACCATCCCTTAGTTATGCTGCTATAGGCCTAGACTATCGGGGGATTTCCCATGGTGCACTGAGCTACTCTCTTCCTCTCTCTTTCTGCACTCATTCATGTCCCTTTAATGCATGTTACTAACTCCACTTCTTCCCCGGAGTTCTTGTGCTTTCTCGTCTCGCAGGTTCTCATGGATCCTGGTGGAGCCTCCTGCCATGGTCCTGCTTGACTGCCATTGCCAATACTGTTGTTGCTGTGCACCTGTCTCTCGCTCTCTCTCTCTCTCTCTCTCTCTCTCTCTCTCTCTCTCTCTCACCCCAACTGGTCGAGACAGACGACCACCCACCTAGAGCCGGAGGATCTGTCCTAGGTTTCTGCCTTTTAACAGGCAGTTTTTCCTTGCCCTTGTCGCCAAGTGCTTGCTCATGGTGGTACTGTTGGGTCTCTGTAATTAATGTTAAAGAGTTCGGTCTAGACCTGCTCTATTTGAAAAGTGTCCTGAGATAACTTCTGTTATGAATTGGCGCTATACAAATAAAATTGAATTGAATTGAATTAAGACGTTCCTCTTTGATAAAGCTTATAGTTAGGGCTGGATCAGGTGAGTCCTGAACCATCCCTTAGTTATGCTGCTATAGGCCTAGACTATCGGGGGATTTCCTATGGTGCACTGAGCTCCTCTCTTCCTCTCTCTTTCTGCACTCATTCATGTCCCATTAATGCATGTTACTAACTTCACTTCTTCCCCGGAGTTCTTGTGCTTTCTCGTCTCGCACGTTCTTGTCGATCCTGGTGGAGCCTCCTGCCATGGTCCTGCTACATTGCCATTGCCAATACTGTTGTTGCTGTGCACCTGTCTGTCTCTCTCTCTCTCTCTCTCTCTCTCTCTCTCTCTCTCTCTCTCACCCCAACTGGTCGAGACAGACGACCACCCACCTAGAGCCGAAGGATCTGTCCTAGGTTTCTGCCTTTTAACAGGCCGTTATCCTTGCCCTTGTCGCTAAGTGATTGCGCATGGTGGTACTGTTGGGTCTCTGTAAATAATGTTATAAAGAGTTCGGTCTAGACCTGCTCTATTTGAAAAGTGTCCTGAGATAACTTCTGTTATGAATTGGCACTATACAAATAAAATTTAACAACATCAACAGTTTTCATGTGACTATTATTAATTCAGCATGTTTATAAATGTTTAGAAACATTAGAAAAGTTCCTCCATAATTGTCAGTTGTATATGCTTTAATAAACCTTGTTAATTATACCCATGTTTTGAACATTTACAAGATCACCTGTCTTTTATCAGTCAAATTCTATTTTTGAGGTGGATTCTTATTTAACTAAACACTTCAGTTAATTAGTATTATTGAAGAATTACTTTAAATGTAATATTTGAAAGATTGTGAAAAACATTTCATTATTTTAATAAATATATGCAATTTTTTGTGTCAATATTTCATCTGTATTATCCTTTTCTTATTTTGTAAATTGATCTGATGAACATAAAAACGACCATTAGAACTGACTTTTAATATATATATAAAGAGAGTTTGTTACTCTGTAAACTGTGTTCAGCTACTGTAGATGTACAATGCATTGTGGGAAAATATTATATATATAAAATATTATTAACTCTAGATATACTTACAGTAACTAACATATCTGTATAAACCTGTCTGATGAGAGACTTGACATCAGTTGACTCAAACTCAAAGGTAAATCATTTATCTTTGCCTAAAAAAAGAAAAAGGAATGTGTGAAATGTGATTGATTATATTAAATGCTGTATTATTAGGATTAGATGTAATTATGAGGTGTGTTTGAGTTGTATCTTGTTGCCATTTAGTTTCCATGCAGCTGTTGATTCAGATCAGTTCCTCTTTGCTGAGGGAGGTTTTTGTACGACGCTTTTTCACTGTGTGAACGGAAAGCTGTTGTGCTGCTGACAGTAATAATCTCCTGCATCTTCAGTCTGAACTCCTCTGATGGTCAAAGTGAAGTCAGTCTGAACTGCTGTTGCACTGAAACGATCTGAAACTCCAGACTGACGATATGTAGTATCAGAAATCAAGAGTTTAGGAGCTTCTCCAGGTTTCTGAAGGTACCAGTTAATGTCATGATGACATATAATAACCCAAGTCAGATGAAGAGTTTCTCATCGTTGGTGATAGTTAATACATTCTGGGATTACATCATGCAGCTAGAAACAAGGTGTGACTGAAGAATGAAAATAGGTCATTTATATTAAATTATATTTAAATAATGTTTTACTTTTTATAATAATGTTGAATTTAGTATTGTCAGCATAAGATCAAGCAAGCCAGAAAGTATTAGCCACCATGGGAGATAACACATGAGACAAAAGTGAACACAATCAAAACTAAAGAAATAATACACATGAGTTAAAACCATTTGGGAAAGTTACACAATTTTAAGTAATAAGACGTGCAATTAAAAACCATTCATAATAAATTAAGAAAAAAAAATGTCTGAAGAAAATGAATTGGTTTGAAATATAAAGCAGGAGGTAATAATTAGTACAGTACAGTTAGAAATAACAGGATTAGTGAAAAATGTGCATACAGCCTGCTACTTGTGTCCCCCCATACTAGACACTTCTTCCTGTGTGTGGGTGAGGTGAAACAACATCCAACAACACAAACAGGGCGATCTATAATCCCTTTTGCATTAGAATTAGTATTTAAAGAGCTTCCTTAGCTCAACGAGACTCTGAGACGTATGGGGTAACATCATTTTATTTGAGCGAGGCTGACCTGGACACGTGTGTTCCTATCTTAATAATCACAGTAGATCATTGAATTTACACTGACAGTGTTTGTCCCTGAGTCAAATCTGAACTATTTAATACAGGTGATCATTTTAATAAAGAAATGTTAGGATTATGCACACAGCACATCTGATAGCTCTGTCAGTACAATCTGATTTATACCTCTGTGTGTGTTTGTATTATCTTCATCTTATTTGCAATATCTCTTTAGGAACACAGAGGGTCATGCTGTCACTTAAGTACAAGTTTAATAAACGTTTTATGCTACGTAGCAGCGATACACAGACTGTATACACACCACAAGAGCTGCATGCTCTGCATTGTGTACTTCTGGATTGCTGTTATATTGCCATTCCTGCTTTTCATCAGGCCCTCAGATTGTGACATTTTCATCTGCTCATTAACTGTCTCACGTTAGCACCATTCTATTAACTGAACAATACATAAGATTATATAACTATAATAGGATATAAATGGATGGTGAGAAGCTGTGATAGAGAAAGTAAAATGGATTTCCAACAAGATTATCTTTTACTGTGTTGATGCATGTTAAATTGTTGTTTAAGAAATAATGGTGAAATGTGTGTGTGTTTGTGTGTGTGTGTGTGTGTGTGTGTGTGTGTG
>NW_026136971.1:0-6583 GCF_905237075.1 Dicentrarchus labrax
TTTATCATAGTCTGAACAAAGCAAATTTGCAAACAGGAATGTGTAGAAATAAACAAATAAAGGATTGCTTTTTGGTTTTCATTTGCAAGCATGTAACTATAGTATCAGTATCAGCATAAAAGTTATCTTAAAAACATGTTCTGTATTTTACCTTGCTGAATAAAATATGTATATAGGCTTAAACCTGCATGTGCATAAAGCTGACTTGTATAATTCTCATGCAGTTTAGTTTTTGCATTATTGCATTGTTAGCTATGGTTAAGTTTGTTGATTTGTTGTGGTAATTTCGGGTGTTGTAGTTGCTCAATAATCATAAACCTGGTGATCAGCATGTGTTGAAAAGTTAAACTTATTCAGACTTTTGGTTACATATTCTGTATCTGTTGTTCCAACAGCATATTCTGTGTCAATGTTTGAAACTGCAGTTCAGGTAAAACCATAATAAAATTATTGTAGGATTAATAAATAGTCATTTCTGGTCAACAACTCAGCTGTTATGGTAATAAATGTACCATCAGGAAAATTCTGGGGTGAAAAGCAGCCCTTCCAAGGTCTTAGTGTATTTAACACCATAAAATAACAGCTATTTTTAGCTATAGACAAACACATATGCTGTGTCATTGCCAATCAGTGATTGGCGTTGTTATATAGAAAGAAAATACAGAAATAGGTTACGTGAGGTCCTTTCAGTCTGCCTCCATCAAAGAGGGATGGACCTAACATATACAACTACCTTATTAAAACTCATATTTTTGATATCTGACACTTTTTCTGAAGTTAAGATAAGTTAACTTAGTTAAGTAATTTTTTCTGTTATGGTCATCTGTCCAATGTTACGTTGCAAACTAATGTTAATTACAGTGCTGCGAAACTGGGGGTGTTTTACCATATTTTTTCACAGTAAAAATGTTATTTACACCATCACTAAGACTCTTTTCTGATTCACTTCAATCTACAGTTACAATCGGCACACACGTCATTTACTGACTTTTTGCCACAGATGGACACATACTTACTGTCTGGGTCCCAAAGAGAAAAGCATAATGTTTATACAATACTTTTAAATTGGAGTGTCTTTTCATAACTCATCTGCATCTCACATTCTGCTCCGGTCAAACTCAACGTGGAACTGGTATTACCTGTTGCGTGGGTGCACAAGGAAAAATAGTTCTGAAGGAAATGCTGAAATAAAACATCCAGGCAGTTAATTCTAATGCGTCAATGAAGTCAAGCTGATCTCCCCAGCTCGGTCCAGCTTAAACTATGGTAGCCATTGTCGCAGTGGAGGTCATGATTGGTTCACCGCAGGACAAATTTGTCTGAGCACAATGTGTATGTGCACTACTCCGTGGACTAAAAGGTGGCACACATCTGGTGAGTGTCCCAGCTCAATATTTTATTCCCACAAGGGCAGGCAAGCATTTATTGGCTGTTATAGGTAACCTGGTATGGCTAGGGGATAGCGGGAACCATCTGGGAGTGTTGCGACTTCCAGGCGAGTTATACAGCAGGTCTAGCATTGCTATTCTGTCATGTGTTAGCTAGGTGAAGCTAATAGAATTGCTACAGTTTTATAGTGTAGTCACTAGGGTTGGCCAGCTGCTGAAAGTATTGCTACCCCCTACAGTTAGTGTTAGCAACTCAAACTACTCTTTGGCAAGTATGAGCTGTAACTTCTTGAATAGCTGAGCAGACTGTCAACAGAGCACCTTCTGACTGAGTTTTGGCTGCTGACGGGCAGTTTAACCAGGTCCTTGAAAGACATTTAGCTTATGATGGGCAGGACAGGGCCCTGACCAAGCCCCCATGAAGAGCGCTGGCCTTTAAAACCAACTTGACATAGCAGCTGAACGGTGTAAGTACAGCAATGGCTTCCATCATGTGATGCACACTGACCCAAAAATACTTTCCTCATAAGCTTACATTGTGAAACGAAGCAGCTGTGAAACGGTGGATGTATGTATTCATCTAGGTAATTTCTTTGCAGCGGAAACTATATACTATATATTGCCATTTAGTTTATAGTTAACAATTTAACATCTGTGCTTCCATGGGTGCCGCTGTTGTTGTAATCAGACAACTGCTTCTGCAACTCGAGGTAGATGGATTTGCCCCAAGCTTACAAGTAGGAACTGTCACGTATCTTGTCAAAGTGATAAAGAGTGCTGTGCTTGAGTACATTATAAAAATCATAATTTCTCAATTTTGGAATCAGTACTTCTTTCCACAGGTACAACTACAAGTTTTATATAATATATTTACTAATACAGTGAAATAATAATAATAACAATAGAGGAGTAACACCAGTGTGCGTATGGTAGTTTGCCTTAAAAGTGAGCAATGGAGGTTAATATATTACTTAGGGAATTTCTTTTGTTGCTCTATGAAGTTAATTTAGGACAAAGAACTGGAACTTTTGAGTGTGTTAAATAAATTAATAACATTTTTGAATGTGAATGAATGAAAAGCTTTTGAAGTGAGTTGACACGACTAATTATTAATTACCCATAGCCTTTATTGTCATATAAATGTAACAATATGATATGAATAATTGTAAACTAATAATGGTCAATGTTAAAATGATAACAGTAGGCTACTTAACTGAATGGCAGTAGTCCTACCCTTTATTGTTAAATAACGATAATTTGTAGCCTGTTGAATTTTAATGCTGTGTAATAAAAACAAGGCAAATACATACAGGAGAACGTGCCTCTTGAGCTTCTCTGTAATTGCACAGAATTAACCTCCATCATAACTTGGCTGAAGCGGCATGTAGATGAGAAGGGAGTTGAGGCCTTGGCAATCCTGAAGCACAGGAAAACCAGGTTAGAACAACCAACTTTTAAAAGCAAAACTGTTTTTCACACTTGCTGAAAACACAATATTTAGGATATATGTTACATGGACTGCCACCATATTGAGACACTGTGTTAGACAACTGAACACACCCTTAGTTCCCCATATGAAGGCAAATTATTTTAGTCACATGACACAAAAGAAACCGAAAGGATGTTAAAACAAAGAAAAAGTTTGCCTTAAATGATAAACAGACAGACATCAAGAACTACGACGGGAGGTATGTCTTTCAAGTTCAGTGGTTTAAAAACATCAGATCATGATTATTAACTGTTTTAAATTTGGCGCAAGAAACTGTGGTTAAGTTATATCATGTCATTTTCAGAAAGAAATTTGGAGTACAGAAGATAAAGCTTAATTACTTAATTTTTCAGTATAAATAAAGTATAAATATTTATTCTACTTTATTTAAGAATGCTTGATTCTGATTGGCTGGGAGGAGTGCATTAACCCGGCAGGTTGCCCGCTGACTTGTCGGTTGCACTTGTTGCTGACTGAGCACAGCGTCATCAAATAGTAGATCAATACTCCGCTTGTATTTTTTCTATCACAGAAATTTCAAACATGAGGTCCATTGTAAAAATAAATCTTGTTTAAAAAAGTTTCTAAAATGTGTCGGAAATCTATTGGAGGGTCAGTCGATACATAGTTTCGCAAGCTGAGACCCAATGTAGCAACTACGTTATTAAACTAGTGATCAGATGCAGCCTTGTGTGGTTGCTATAGAAACTAATTAGCTACAGCTGAGCTAACGTTATTCACCGTAGTTCTAAAGAGGACCACTTTTTGAGAGAGATGAACTCAAACAGAGTATACATTGTTTTATTATGTTGGCAAGCAAGAAGTAGAATAAACGGGATAATCACCGAGAGGCAGGGCGGTAAGATGTCCATGAGCCGGGCATATCAAACTGTTTATTGTCCTCCCTCTCGGTGATTATCCCTTACCTAACACATATTTATTTTACTGAAAATACGTGTGCAAATGTGTCTAGGGTTAAGTAATGCATTTATTTAACCTACTGTACCTCCTTTTCTGATGATTTTTTAAAACCAGTATTTAATTCTATCTTGGGTTTGCATTTTCGCAAAAATTTTGATAAAGTATTTGTATTTGTAAGGCAATTTATAATTTGTATATTTTCCATCGGTTTTCCCGCTCCTCTGAGTTTCCTGTTTTCCTCCGTATTGTATGCTGCTGTGTATGTGTGTTCCCTCTTGGCTCCCAGCTTTTCTCCTGTGCACCAGTCTACAACTCCACCTGGCTAATCTGGCCTGCATTTGCTCATCAGTTTAGTATTTCAATCCCAATTAAAGCTGCAAGCAGCGTTTGGCGGGACCTCGCACTCCACACAACTCGGGCGTGCTGCGGCCGCGTCACGTGCGGACCACGACATGAAAATCTCACGTAACTCAGCTCAAAATCGCCAGGCAGCGGTTGCTTCCTGTTGCCAGTAGGTGGCTATCACTATGTCTGAATATTGTCATGTAGACGTGTTCAGGGCGGGACTCTTATCAAACACGTGAAGTTTCATTGAGATTGGACCCGACGCTGAAGTAATGAGGACGTGTTCAGGGCGAGACTGTTAGAGAATATACAGTTTATTGGAGATTGGACACTGAAGTTATGAGTACTGTTTATTGGCAATTGGCTGAATTCGACAAGTCGTCACTGGCACGCGGTTTGACGTACAGTCACAAATTGCTCAACTTTTCAATCAGTTTGTATGACCACAGAATTAAAAATGGCCAACTTTGAAGGTACGACACAGACAAGCCCTTCAACGTACAGTCTCAAATAGCACAACTTTTGTTAACCAATGTGTGTAGATTGAAGTGATCGAATTTGAAGTCAATCTGATAAAATCTGTAGGAGGAGTTTGTTAAAACAGAAGCCCTTAAATGCCGGAAATGGCATCACAGTTTGACATTCGATTCAACCTGGCCAACTTTGAGGGCACGCCACGGACACGCCCTTCAACGTACAAGCACAAATAGCTCAACTTTTAATCAGGACCATTTTTGACTGGACTGACCAATTTTGAAGCAGATCCGATAAATACCCTAGGAGGAGTTCGTTCAAATACAACGCGAAAAATCACAGAAAATGACCAAAAAAATCTAAATGGCTGACTTTGATGCCACACCACAGACACGCCCTTTAATGTGAATGCACAAATAGCACAACTTTTAATCAGCACCATTTTTTGACTGAACTGACCAATTTTGAAGTAGATCCGATAAATTCCCTAGGAGGAGTCCGTTCAAATACAACGCGGAAAATTCACCAAAAATGCGCACGGAATTCACTATGGCCAACTTTGAGGGCACGCCAAGGACACGCCCTTTAATTATATGCACAAATAGCACAACTTTTAATCAGAACCATTTTATGACTGTACTCAAAAATTTTGAAGCAGATCCGATAAATTCCCCTAGGAGGAGTTCTGTTCAAACACGAAAAATTAGCTAAAAATGAAAATCAAAATCGCCGACTTCCTGTGGGGTGTTGGGTATGGGTTGTCGTCCCGGCATGTTACACGTGCCTACCGAGTTTCGTACATATCAGTGAAACGTGGTGCTGGGGCTGCTGTTTTTATCCTGTAGGGGGCGCTACAAACACGACAAACACGATTTTTGGTATGTGTGCTTCAGGCACCACTCTACACGTGCCCTGTGAATTTCATATTCATAACTATTACTGTCTCCGCACAGTGAATTACCATGCCACCAGAGCGCCACCTAGTGGCAGATTGTTGACACATTTTTTGTGAACCTCTGTGGAGCCATGGGCAATCATCGTACCAAGTTTCATCTTAACTCACACATACTGTTGTAGAGATATAAACTTCATTTCAAAGAGCACCTTGTGGCTATGGCCTGAAACTGTGCAAGATGCCTAAGGAAGCCATGTGGAACCATGGACCCAGCTTTGGTGCTCAATCGGACAAAAAAATGGGAGAAATGGTCCACTTCCTTTTTGACGAAAATTCACAGGAAGTGCTAATTTTATAACGTGCTGATTTTTAAAAATATCAAAATTCTTTTAATCAGTTTTTTATTATGAGGGTCCCCAGATGCTACGTAAATTTTTTTGTACGAATCGGACAAAGCACATAGGAGGAACACGAAAAAGTAGTTCATGGACATTTCGCGCATTTCAGGCAGAAGTGGGCGTGGCCTACATGGGGAAATTCAGCTCTATTCACTAAACGCGTGGATATAAGTTTTTTGATTTTGCGATAAACGATGCGGAAGTTATTAGCCTAAACGCACTTTCATGATAGTAGCGCCACCTAGTGGCGGACCCCAAAGCAACGCATAGAATATACATTTTTTACCAGGCCTGACCACTTTGCCAAATAAAATTGACTTTTCGTATATGTTCCGGGGAATAACAATAATAAGAATAGGGAAGAAGAAACGAAGCAAACAATAGGGACCTCCAGCGGTCACTGCGAGGTCCCTAAATATAATCAACCAGCACCAGTTCTTTCAGTCAACAGTGGTAGTATCAACAGCGGTCCCTGCTTGTGTCGTAAGATTCTAATTTTCTTAGTTTCTTGATGTACTACTGCCTGACCGTCTCCTTTTGTGCTCTAAGACCACACCTGAGCTGTCTGCTTGCCAACTTTCAATCAGATATCCACCAGCCACATCCAGTTAGCCACGTCATTCCTCTCCGCCCATACCTCCATACTCACATTCTGCTCTGTATCGGCAGGGAT